>NC_132883.1:876848-1048814 GCF_030463535.1 Salminus brasiliensis
TATAGAATTTACAGCAGTGTAACCATGGAAACGACAGGTGTGCTATTATGAAAAAAAATGGGTGGCCTGCAGTTAGCACCATGCTAATTGCTAGGGTACAATCCTCTATTTCATGTTGGCTACATTAGCCTCACCCCTCCGGTGTAAAAGTGTAAAAGACTAAACAGGCCTGAATGAACTCTATAAACCAGATTTCTGACCAAACCGTCCCTTTCAAGTGGACACACAGCAGCTCCGGAGACCCAGACAGCCGGACGAGGAGAGTATAATCAACTCTGTGGTCAAGACGGGCCCGATTGAGGCGGTGTGTCATTCCCAGCGTGGAACATCACTCATCTCTTTAAATGCACACCCAGAGCAGCTCGTCTGTGTAATCTGGCATAAAAAGGTGAGCTATTGTGTCGGATCAGACGCTGCCGTGCAGAACAGCGGAGTGCAGGAAAAGCACGGGACTGGTTCTGGATTTAGAGCTTAGTGGGAGGGGAAACGTGCAGAGATGTCGTCTCGCATTCAACTTTATTTAGTCACAGAACAAAAGAGTTAATTACAGTGTCCAGCCGGACACTCCTGAGCACGCACTGTGTTCCACATATGTGTTATTATATATATAAAAGAACAGAATGCAGATTTACTTATTACTTATGAAGCCCTGAAGCAACAGAACATGTGAAAAAACACTGTAAATCAGCAACATATCAGCAACCTATCAGCAGCCTATCAGCATTCACCACTGTTCAAATACCAGTTACTATCAAAAAAACAATCATAACTAATCACGATCAATCATATTAAAGAATGCAGCTGCAGATACAAGTATAAATGGCTCTAATAGACCCCCAATGGGTTTAATAAAGTTCTGGTAAAATAAACATCTAAAATTCTTCATGTTTAAGAGGTGAGACGCAAAACCTCGGAAATGTCTCTCACACAGTATTCTTACAGAATATCAATTTATCTGTGTAATTTATAAACTTTCAAGCTCATCTGAATCTAATAAATAAAATGTCTTTAATAGAATTAATGGCACTTGGTTTTAAAACAAACAAATATGAAATATTCATATATTCATAATCACAATCCATAACACAAAGCCAACACAGCTGCAGATGCAGGCCTTAAACGGCTCTAGTGGAACTTCATAGGTTTGAATTCTAATAAAATGAGGGTTCAGGTTATTTTGGAGTAAAGTATCATAATATATAAATCAGCTCTAATATAAGTATTATTTAATAAACGTCTTGTTTCTGTAACCTAAAAATAGTGTTGTCTTCTGATGTGTGTGTGTGTGTCTGTGAGTATAGCTTATAGAATTTCAGCTTTGTTTTGGAGTAAAATATATAATTTATAAAATGGCTCTGAAAACTTACATCTCTAATCACGATAATAATACACAATAATATTAAACCAATCCGCTGCAAATACATGTATGAAACGGCTCTAATAGAACTAGCAGTTTTATTAGCAATTACTTAATTAGCCAGTTTAAGTAAAGGTCTAACTGAATTAACACTAAATTGACATTACAAACAGAAAGAAGATGAATAAGGACCAAATCTTATTAATGTACTCAACAAAAAGGACAGTATATTAATCCAGTTCATAAATATATTCTAATTTCAAAAATCCTTGAAATATTGGTGTCTCCTGGGACTGCAGAGCTTTACTTTACGTTTAATTAGATATTTTCTTTCAAATTTGATATATAACATGACTTATAACATTTATATAGAACTAATAGAATTTTGTATGTTTCATAGTAGCCAAAAAACAAATGACGTATTAATCTATAATCACAATCAATAATTTAAAACCAATGAAGCTGCAATAGAAATAGCAGAACTTCAGGTTTCCAAATCTCATGAAGGTACTTCATAAGATATTAAAGGTAAAGGTGCACGTATTCGTCACTGTACAGTGTGGACTGTACAGCGAAATGTGTCCTCCGCATTTAACCCATCTGGTAGTGAACACACACTCACACACACACACACACGTGTTAGGGGCAGTGAGTACACACACACACCCAGAGCGGTGGGCAGCCAACTCCAGCGCCCGGGGAGCAGAGAGGGTAAAGGGCCTTGCTCAAGGGCCCAACAGTGGCAGCTTGCCGAGCCCGGGAATCGAACCCACAACCCTGTTAGCGATATCTCGGCGCTCTAACCGCTGAGCCACCACTGCCCCGTATTACAGTTATCTTATATTAGTTAACATTTAATAAACTTCTAGTTGTTCTATAAACCTTGAAATATGGATCAATATCAATATAATACTGACCAATAATCAAGAATCTATATAACACTTAAGTGTCAAATATGAACATCTTCAGAAGTGGTTTGTGTGTGTGTTTATATTATAGTTTATTAAATTTCAGGTTGTTTTAAAGTAAAATATAAATGAATATGAAAATCAATTGAACAACAGAGTAAGTGCCGTCTATAAAAGCAATGTAAATATAAACTGAATAAAATAATAATATCCCAGTAATAATATTTCAGTAATACAGAGTATTAATAATAGAACTGTTATAAAAGGAAGACTGAATAGACACATAACACAAATTTCGGGGGATAGGGGGTATAAAGACCCCCATCACTGTGTTCCATGCCATCCAAAGCCCCTGGGCTGAGCTGGAGTGGCAGAACTAATCATCCAACATCAGGACTTGACCTCACTGATGCTCTTGTGTGGCTGAATGTAATCTAATCGTCCTCACAGCAATGTTCCAGCATAGGACGTAGAGTATTTTCAGACGTGTAGAGGCTGATATTGCTGCAGTAAGGGGGGGCAAACTCTTTATTAATACCCTTATCCTGATATTTTGATTTCAGAAGATTGGAAGACATTGGAGGAGCAGATGTCCACATACTTTTGGACATGTTGTGTAGGTGTTTTATGTGTTACACTGAGATGCTGTCTAGTGAAAAGTCCATCCCCGAGAGAGAGAGAAAGAGGCAAGCAGTGTGTGTGTGTGTGTGTGTGTGTGTGTGTGTGTGTGTGTGTGTGTGTGTATGTATGTGTGTGTGTGTGTGTGTGTGTTACTCGTAGATCTGTTCGTGTCTCTGTGGCCGCAGTATGACGCTCTGGTATGTTCGGATGCAGGACAGCGCTGTGTGTGGAATCAGGCGGCGGTCAATAAGGTTGTACTGCAGGTGGACGGACAGCAGTGGAGAGTCCTCGCGAGCCGTAGAGTCACACAGCGAGTTCATCGGCACCGAACTGCAGAAAAACACCACAAATAAACAGAAAAACAAACATCAGAACAGGCAGACATGACTTTGGATAACCTCTCGCCACAGGCCCCCTAGAGGGCACTATTTCTCCCATTAAATAATAATTAACATTTATACTATTTTATTTATTCAGCACTTTTCCTAACATAGAATGCAGCTCAAAAAGCTTCAGGTAACGTCAGGTAACAAATAATAATAAAAAAAGGTACTTTATATTGACAAAAGTATTGGGACACCTGCTCATTCATTGTTTCTTCTGAAAACTACCCTGCTTTTGGTGGAGTAACTGTCTCTACTGTCCAGAGAAGAAGACTTTCTACTAGATTTTTGAGGAGGAACATTGCTGTGAGGATTTGATTGCATTCAATAAGTGAGGGGATGGTCACCTCATCATCCCCAACTCGTCCAAAAGTACTGGATGGAGCTCCACCACCAAGAACACAGTTCTTCCACTGCTCCACAGCTCAATGCTGGGGGGCTTTATACCCCTCTTGCCCACGCCTGGCATTAGGCAGCATGGAGCCAATAGTTTAATCAGTGTTGATCTGCTCCAGAGAGTCCTATTCTATTGGCAGTACTTCTTCTCTACAGGGACTAGACAAGCTGTCTGTGTGCATTTGCACATGTGTCAGCAATGGGTGCAGCTTAAAGTAGCTGAATGCATTCATTAGAAGGGGTGTCCACAAACATTTGGACATTTAGTATGTAGCTAAGAAACTAGTCTGAATGGATCAGGTAAGTGTGTATGAGTGTGAGTAGTAACTCTAACCTGATGTAGTTGTGGTTGAGGCGGAGTAGCTGCAGGGCTCGTAGCTGTATCACGCCGCGTGGAATGGCTCTGAGCTGGTTGTGGTCCAGCAGCAGTTCGGACAGCGACTGGTAGAGGCCGAGGAAGGACACCTCGCTTACCCCATCCTCATGCAGTCGGTTGTAGGACAGGTGAAGGGAGTCCAGCCCCGGCTTCAGATGGCCGAACACGTACCCAGGGATGCGTTCGATCTGGTTGTGGTGCAGAGTAAGCTGACGGAGCCCCACGGGCAGGAAGGACGGGACGTGCACCAGTTTATTATAGGACAGGTCCAAAGACTCCAGTTTACTGGGTGAAAAACGTGACATTTACAAACAAATGCACTGATTTAATATGATAATATAATTAATATGCTTTATCAGAAAATCACAAAACTGTAGCTAGTAATGCTTCTCCCAAAAAGACCAAACTGCATTACTATTACAGCCCACAAGGTGGTGCTGCAGGAACAGCAGAGAGCTCTCTGACAGCTTCGAGTTGTGAGTGTTATAATAACACTAATAATAACACTCCTACAGAAAGTGGTGGAGGTTCTCCATCACTGTGTTCATCATTAGAACATTTCCAAAGTTCTCCTCTCTCATGGAGTCTAGTATATTTAGAGTTCTCCTCAGATCAACACCTGGTTTGGTGGTAAATCAGGGCTTAATGGTGGTAAATCAGGTGAGCTGCTGCTGCTGCTGCTGCTGCTGGAGTTGAACACATCCTCCACGCTGTGCTGGCTGGACTGGGGGGCGTCCAGGAGAACCCTGGAGGAACCGAGCTCTGTTCTTCAGACTATGATGAAGCAGATCTCACTACTTTCTTTCTTTAGAATGAGAAGCTCTTGTTTCTCCTTTTTACTGGATTCATGTTCACCTGCTTTATCTGATCTGATGAGATCTGGAGCTTCTACTGTAGATTAAATTAAGGGGATTAGACTAGGGGCCTATAAGTTCTGTACAGTACTGTACTGTGTATATGTATATGTGATGAGCTCGGCTCACGGATGGCTGTGGCATCTCCGGGAATTGAACCTGCGCTCTCCCTCTTATTGTAAAAGGGGAGGTTTTCTGTCATAAGGGTCTTTAAGTGCAGTAATCTGAAGGAAACTGACCGTAGGTGAATCCAGGCTCGGGGTGCGATGCGGTCCTCTCTGATTTTGTTGTGGCTGAGGTTCAGCACCCGCAGGTTTACTGTCTTATTGAGAAGTCCAGCATGTACAACCTCGATCCGGTTATCAGAGAGATGCAGCTCCTGCACGCACACACGCACACACACGCACACACATGCACACACATGCACACACACACGCAGAGTGAGGTAGAGGAGGAAGAAGACGTTAGTAGAGAGAAGGGTTGAGAGGTTCTCTGACCAGTGTGTGTGTACTGGGGGTCTGAATTATTCAGTAGTATGACCAACTGTACTGGATATTGCTGTGAGGGACGAGACTAACGAGACTAACGAAACTAACGAGGAACAGAGGTGAACTTCTCAGATTTGTATGTCATCCAGTCTGACCTGCAGGGAGGTCGGCAGACCTGAGGGAATCGCTCTGAAGTCGTTGTCGTCCAGCCTGAGGTAGATGAGCTTCCCGAGGTTCCTGAAGGCCAGAGGAGAAACGTTTCCATCGTGGAAGTGATTATCTTCCAGCTCCAACGTCAGCAGCTGCGACAGACCTACGGGCAAGAAATACCCACAATACCGTCAGTGTTCATTCACCATCTCACACACCAACTCATCCAATCACATCACACACGCTCATCAGGGCCGACTCGAGCCTTGGTCTGGCCCTAAGCAGATTTTTATTTGAGGCCCCCCATACCACCACCTCAGCACCAGATGCTTCATCATTTCATAGGGAGAGAGATATTGCGCAACACGCTGAAGTGCCCGGGCCTTTATCCACCAAGCGACGCATTTCTGTATTCACCCAACAGTATCGCTGTAACCTGGATAACATCATTTTGTTTTATTATTTAATATTATTTTTTTTAAATATATTTTTTATTATGATATCTTGGTGCTCCTGGGGGCCTCCTGGGAGACCCTGGTGGCGTTGAGGCCCTAAGCAGCCGCGTAATTTGAGTACCTGGCTCTGACGCTCATAACTGCAACTGTCACAGACGTGACAGAGTAGTTATAGAATAATAATGAGGAATTATTAGGAATGTAGCATAACTGTATACTCTGGAAGTACAGAGCTTCACGATGGACATACTTCAGTCCACGTTCTAGATAACTTCTTCTAGAACTTCTTCTAGATAACTTGTTCTGGATGATCAAGTCTGTTAGAAATGGCTGAACACCTCCACACTGATTGAGGATTAAAAAACACTGAAGTGAGACTCAAGGTTTCCACAGAACACCCAGACAAAGACCAGGACGTCTGGAACAATGTCCTGAGGACAGATGAATCTTGGGTCTTGCTCTGATGTTTTTTTTGACGGCAGGTTTGAAAATCTGACCTGTCTGATCTCTGTCTGATGCTGTTGCTTCAGCTGTGGTGAGATCTACCTGCTACCATGAGGAGATTTCAGGACTGTTGGAGTCTTCTTTACTCATCTTGAGGTTCTGCCGCTGGGCTGAACTTGCTGGGATGGTCTGACCTGGTCATGTTGGTCAGCTGTTCCTCTTGTAGATGATTTAGTGGACGGTGGAACAGCGTCTGATCTCTCACTGTTCTGAGATCTGTTTAAACCCCCTTCCCAGACTCCTCTGCATCTCCACCCTTCTTTCTGAAGGCCTCAGAGAGCTCTCTGGATCTGGCCATGATGGTGATCTTCTTCACCCCTCACTTCAACCATCAATCAAGATCAGACCAGACTAAACGTCTGAGGTTTAAATCAGACAGACTCCTCCAGAATAATCCTCTCCAACCATGTTCTGATCATCTGCAGCTGATCTTCTGCTCCTGACTCTGATTCTACACATTAGAAGGAGTGATAAATGTGGGGGTGAACTTTCTCCTCACAGGAAAATTATATTTCTATTAATTCTGTTTAATAAATGATGATTAAAGACATTTCTTCAGGGGTGTGAGTTTAGTCAGATCACCTCCATCTCTCAGTGAAGATCACATGAAGATCAGATCAGATCAGATCTCCAGATGTTTAAAGACTTTCATGAGGTGTGTGTGTGTGTGTGTGTGTGTGTGTGTGTGTGTGTGTGTGTATACCCTTAAAGCTATGTGGCGTCAGTCCGCTCAGCCTGTTGTCATTTATCTTGAGCTCCAGCAGCGATGGAGGCAGCGGCGGCACTTTGGTCAGATTATTCCCGTCCAGGTTCAGCCTCCGCAGTTTGGTCAGATTCTACAACATCACAAAACACACCCACACACATAACTCACACACACCTCCAAACACACACCTCACTCATAGCACAAGCTTCCCACCTTTAATACAAACACTGATGCTGGCTCTAGACTCGGGGCCAAATCAAGGCTACACACCACATTCCAAATTCAGCCCTAATCAAACAGGCATCTTCACTCACATTCTGCTGACACTCACACTACGCCTGGCTCACTGCATAGCGCACGATTTTGGCCTTCTGTATTTTTTCCATACTGTATCATATTCATGACTTATAAAGGGTGGCTGAACAGTCACAACAGAGCACACTGTACAGTATTAACAATAAAAACTAAGCCCACCGTTGTGTGTTATTTGACCAATTGGCAACGTGTAAAAGAGTAGCGGGCCAAGAACGAAGCCCTGAGGAACACCTTCAGGATTACAGTACACTAATCTGAGCTACACTACTTATGTCCAAATGGTTGTGGACACCCCTTCTAATGAATGCATTTAGCTACTTTAAGCCACACCATTGCTGACACAGATGTGCAAATGCACACACACACACACAGCTTGTCTAGCCCCTGTAGAGAAGTACTGCCAATAGAATAGGACTCACATGACCCTATTGGCTCCATGCTGCCTAATGCCAGGCATGGGCTAGAGGGGTATAAAGCCCCCCAGCATTAAGGAGCTGTGGAGCAGTGGAAGAAGAACAGTTTGGGATCAGTTGGGGATGATGAGGTGGGGTGGTGATCAACATCCTGACCTCACTAATGCTTTTATCACTGAATCACTGCATCAATCAAACCCTCACAGCAATGCTCCTCCTCCAATATAAAAAAAGGTAAAGGTGCACGTATTCGTCACTGTACAGTGTGGACTGTACAGCGAAATGTGTCCTCCGCATTTAACCCATCTGGTAGTGAACACACACTCACACACACACACACGTGTTAGGGGCAGTGAGTACACACACACACCCAGAGCGGTGGGCAGCCAACTCCAGCGCCCGGGGAGCAGAGAGGGTAAAGGGCCTTGCTCAAGGGCCCAACAGTGGCAGCTTGCCGAGCCCGGGAATCGAACCCACAACCCTGTTATCGATATCCCGGCGCTCTAACCGCTGAGCCACCACTGCCCCATATATAGTAGAAAGTCTTCTTCTCTGGACAGTAGAGACAGTTAGTCCAACAGAAGCAGGATCAGCCCTTTTAATACCCTTGATTTCATAAGAAACAATGAATAAACAGGTGTCCCAATACTTTTGTCCATATATATTAATGTCTGAAACTACATCCTATTTATTATTTTAGGAACATCACCATTTAGAACACTGCATGAGTGTTTGTTCGTAGAAATATCAGCCTGTGTAATGTAAACACAGGCTCCCGGGACCTCCTGCCAGGGCGGTGTTTGGAGTGATTGGCTCCAGAGAGGCACAGCAGACAGGTGTGAGAAGGTGGGGTGTATGAAATGATAGCAGTGTGTTTGACAGAGGCAAAGCTGTGGACAGACACATTCAGCACTGCACAGAGGTGAGACTTGTCCCAGCCATGTCCGACCCAGCGGTGTGTGGGAGTTACACACATGTGGCTGCTTGCTGTTTACACTGTACGTTCAAAACACATGCTTTCAGCCCTGACTGCTCTGGAAAGCCTCGTGGGTGAAGCATGGGCTCAGTCCATTCGAAGGCATTCTGACACACTGTCACACTATGTGTCACTGTCCGCGAAAAACTTTTATCTCAAAAACTGCAACTTTCAATGAAAGACAATGTATTACGACTTTCTTCCAACTCATTTTTGAGCATTTCTATTGGCCCATTCATCTACAAATATGGGCAGAACATTAGGAACAGCAGCCAGATTCACATTATGTCAAAACATGAAAACTGGCGACAATATTTAACACTTAAATTAATGTTATTCACATAGTTTAATAATTATAAATAATATTTATAATATAAATATAAATAAGATATTTAACACCACTTTCATTTTATTGTTAAATCAACTCAGCATGAGAAACTGTCAGTAACAAATGGATTTAAACTAAAACAATGATTTGGGTTGAAGGTCAGATTTAATTGGACGGTATGCTGATTCACATTCTTGATAAAAGTATGTGGACGTTCTGCACTTCATTGTTTGGTATGAGAGTCAGTCTCTGTCCAAATATTTGTGATGTTGCTTTTCTATTAGAGTTGTCCTCTGTGTGTCTGTGTGACAGTACACAGCTGTAATTGTGCAGTTAATTGCTTAATTGCTAATATGCTGCAGTAAGTTACTATGAACACAAGGAAGCTTGTATCCAGTAAATTACTGCACTTTTACTGTGAAATATTTTTTACAGTATAACTGCTACAATTACTCAGGACCCCACCATTACTAGGCCCAAAATGCAGCTTTATAGCACACACAGTGTTTGAAGAGATTAATGTTTATGTATGAAAAAAGCTGAAAATAAAATGATTATTATTTTTTATTAGTAGTATAATTATAGTATTTATTAGGATAGGTAGTGTCCACAATCAGCCTTTAAATGCAACTCACCCGAAACACGTCCAGGCCCAGAGAAAAGTCGTCCAGTTTGTTTTTGCTCAGATCAAGCCACTCCACGTTGGGGAGGCCGGCCAGAGCCCGAGTGGGGATCTTACTGATTTTATTATCTGTGGAAAAATACAAATAAAATGTGAGGAAATAAACCACTGGGTTAGAAATGCTCTCAGTTCACGGCAAGGCCTTCACGGAAATCAAGATTTTACAGGATTCAGAACCTTTGCAGAACCCTAATGCACATTATTTGCACATTTCAAAACTACTAATATTTAAATGATTAAAAACATATACAGTAATTATGTGTATCCTCATGCATATGCACGTATGTAGTCTATTAGTTATTTATAGACTAGACTAGGTAACATGGACTAAAGTACGGAGTACAGGTAGGCTGAGGCTGTACCTTATAATAGTGTCTAACAGCGTCACAAGCGGTACCTGCCTATTGGTGGGGTATAAGCTCCCACTGGCCTCATTAGCCTCACAGCTCCTGTGCAATAGTGGATTTTCTAAGATTGGGTCCTTTAAACTGATCCTGTCTACAATTTTAAAGGTACAACAGCTCACCTGCCAGGTACAGCGTCCGGATGCCGGTGTCTTTAAGAAGGGGCAGGTGTGTGAGTCCTGTGTTGCCACAGGCAATCAGAGACTCGGACAGCAGGCAGCCGGCTGGCAGGGACTCCATATGGACGTATGGGGTGATAACAGGACGTCCTGGGCCTATTGGACGCCCGCTGGGCACCGGTAGCGGCTTCCCGGGGGGTAAAATTACAGACTGTCTAGTAGGAGGAGCAAAGGATCTCTGGGCTGGGGGTAATGCCGGCTTCTGGGCAGGTATCGCTGCTGGTTTGTCATTTGGTGCCACCCTGGCAGCTGATGGCAGTCTACCAGTTGAAGGCACTCTAGGGGCTGGTGCCACTCTGCCAGCTGATGGCAGTCTACCAGTTGATGGCACTCTGGGGGCTGGAGCCACTCTGCCAGCTGATGCCAGTCTACCAGTTGATGGCATTCTGTGGGCTGGTGCCACTCTGCCAGCTGATGCCAGTGTGTCCGCTGATGGGACTCTGTGAGCAGAAGCCAGTCTTTCAATATGGCTGTTTGGACCACTGTTTAAGAAGGCACCATCATTATCATCATCGTCATCATCACCATCACTGTCGTCCTCCACATAATCATCATCATCATCATGGTCATCGTGGTCAAAACTCATCCTCTCCACTACCCCCAGTCCTGGCACTGGCTCAGGACTCTGAACCGCAGGTGGTTTCCTGTTCCACCACTGAGGTTTCGCTACTTCCTCTTTTAGTGGCGGTGTCTTCTTGGGAAGAGCAGGTGGAGCCTGAGGGATGAGAGCATATGGAAAATACATTATACTGAAAATATACACTTAATGGACAAAGGTATTGGGACACCTCCACTTTCCACCTACAGGAGCTTTTATTGAAATCCCATTCTAACCCCACAGGCATTAATAAGGAGCTGCCCCCCCCCCTCTGCAGCGCTACCAGCCGCAGCAGCAGGTCTGGAGCTCTGCTGCAGTTACTGAGTCAGTTGGAGGCTTTTCTGCACTCTGCTCTGAGCTCAGCACTCGGCCCTGACCCCGCTCTGTAGCTTTACGTGGTCTGACAGACACTTGGTGGCTGAGCTGCTCTCTGTGAGCTGTTCCTCCTAAACTCTTCCACTGTTCAATAATAACACCACTCACAGCTGATGGAGGAAGATCTAGGAGGGAGGAGATTTCTCCAGCTGACTTGTTGTTGTTGGTGCAGCGGTGTCTCCTATTACATACAGAACCACGCTGGAGTTCAGTGAGCTCTTCAGAACCTCCCGTTCTTTCACTGATGTGTGGAGGAAAGACAGACTGCAGGACTAGAGGCTGGATTTTACACAATCGTGGTTGAATGGGACTGAATCAGACACCGGAATTCAGTGATTAAGCGGTGTGTCCCAATACTTTTGTCAACAGTATAAAGTGTACAATTCAGTGATTATTATATCCAGTATCAACAACAGACATTATTAATATAAGAAGGAATGCCAATCTTTTGACCAGTACTGCACCTCTACAGTCTTTACTGGAGTTGTGGTCATTTTCGGCTTGACCTCCGGGATGATTTTCCCTTTGCCATTCTGCTGATGGACACTCTTTCCTCTGCTGCTTTTCACCAGCTTTACTTCACTGGGTGCTTTTTGCTCTCTGACCACAGACCTGCTGACTGGTGGAGCTGCACACAAAGAGGCAAACACAGCATTAGAGCGCCACACACGCCCCACTGGACTGCCCACTGGAGTGTGTGGCTTCTGGCCCACAAACTGAGAGCCAGTAGTTTCCACAGCTTTGCACCACATCTCCACACACCTCACATACAGATCATATATCAGGCAGCAGGTCTACAGTCAGTTCCTGAAGGTGCTGAAGCAGGAAAAATGCTCAAGCGTAAGAATCTGAGACACTTTGACAAGAAGAACCTGAACAATGACTGGGTAAGAACATCTCCAGAACATCAGGCAGGTCTTGTGGGGTGTTCTCTCCCGGTATGCAGTGGTCAGTACATACCAAAAGTGCCCCAAGGAAGGACAGCGGATGAACCGAAGACAGGGTCATGGGCACACAATGTTCGCTAAAGCTAATGGAAGCCCCGCCCACTTTACTATTAACTATGCTAACGATAGTCTTGGTGCCAGATACCACAGCAGGACACCTTCAGAGGTCTTGAAAAACCCATGCCTTGATGATCAGAGGGCACAAAGGGTACCTACACAATAATAGGTGGGTGGTTTTAATGTTAGGGCTGCCTGTTAGTGTATGGCCCACAAATTAGCATGGTGCTACCCACAGACCTGGTGGAGGTTTTCAGTAATCTCTAACAGACCTGATTATGTGCTTTCAGACACTGTATGCCTCACTGTTATCTAGAACATGGACTAAAGTACGTTAGCAGATGTAAACACAACAGCAGCGTCTTGAAGCCTGACTTTTGGCTGTACATTTGTCCATTCCGTGCGCGTTTTGGTCCAGGTTGTCTTCACACCAGTAATCTATTTGTGATTATATGTCTGAAGCAGCTAGCACACAATGCTAACCGATGGGTTTTAGCCTACTTGTTAGCTTCCCATGCTGGACAATCCAGCTCAAGGCCTGCTTCGGCTGGCAGCTGGTGTTTAGATGGTCTAAGCTGGACATTTGATGCTGGTTAAAAAGCTGTCCATCCAGGCAAAAACAAACCGTATACTGGTCAACCAGCTCTTGACCAGCTTGGTATATGTTGCATTTCATTCTGGTCATGCTGGTCAAGCAGCTTATGGCCATACCGGTGGTCTAGCTTGGTAAGGTTGATCATGCTTGCAGATCAGCTAAACTATCAAACTCATTCATAACATTCCTTCTACTGGTCAGGAGCTTGACTGGTCAACCAGCTTAAACAGTTAGACCATCTTCAGCTGGCCAGGATGTTTTTTTTAATTGGGGACATCAGCCTTTTGATCTGGGGTGGGTGTGTGGTATTACTCCGTAGCTTTACTGGTTTTTGTGAGTGTGTGTGTGTGTGTGTATGTGTGTGTACCTGTAACTAGGCAGGGAACAGGATGGCAGCTAACGGTCCCAGCTCTACACTGGCACACATTGCAGGCATCTGGAGACCAGGCAGCTCCCTCAAACAGAAAGATCCCATTCACCAGGCACTGAGTACTGCTCACTGCTCAAACACACACACACACACACACACACACACACACACACACACACATATAAATGGTCTATTAGCTTGTTCTCCGTCATTCCCACTCCGGGCCGGAGCGCTGCTGCTGCTACTGCACTATGGAGGTTTGGTGGTGAAGCTGCAGGAGGAGAACCTCTCTCCAGAACTGCTGTGTAACTCTGCAGAACCCATAGAGTCATATTAGTGTAAAATCCTGTAATATTACTCTACCACCTCCGCCCACATGCTGCTCCACCTTCAGATCAAGCTTCTGCAGCTCTCACACTAACCTTTATTGAGGCAGCAGAGCGTTGGAGGCTTTTCTGCACTCTGCTCTGAGCTCAGCACTCGGCCCTGACCCCGCTCTGTAACTTTACGTGGTCTGACAGACACTCGGTGGCTGAGCTGCTCTCTGTGAGCTGTTCCTCCTAAACTCTTCCACTGTTCAATAATAACACCACTCACAGCTGATGGAGGAAGATCTAGGAGGGAGGAAATTTCACCAGCTGACTTGTTGTTGTTGGTGCAGCGGTGTCTCCTATTACATACAGAACCACGCTGGAGTTCAGTGAGCTCTTCAGAACCTCCCGTTCTTTCACTGATGTGTGGAAGAAAGACAGACTGCAGGACTAGAGGCTGGATTTTACACACCTGTAGCTGAATGGGACTGATTAAGATTAAGAGGTGTGTCCCAATACTTTTGTCTACAGTATATAGTGTACAGTTCAGTGATTATTATATCCAGTTTCAACAACAAACATTATTCATATGTCAAGAAACTCCAAGGCCTAATCTCCAAATTTCTACATGGATAATATATTATCAATAGATGGACACTAGATAACAGTCATTAATTATATAAATAAATAATAGTAATATAATTATTATGAATAATAATTATTAGTAATATAATTAGTACATAGTAACATACTAAAACAGTCATATGAATTCAATAAGCATAGTAATACAAATAACCTACGACAGTTGTAGATGTGTATATTACATACACTATATGGACAAAAGTATTGGGACACCTACTTATTCACTGTTTCTTCTGAAATCAAGGGTATTGAAATGTAATTGCCTCTACTGTCCAGGGAAGAAGACTTTCTACAAGACTTTGGAGAATGAGCATTGCTGTGAGGATCTGATTGCATTCAGCAACAAGAGCATTAGTGAGGGCAAGATGTTGGATGATGATCAAAACCCCATCTCGTCACCCCCAACTACCCAACTTATCCCATCAAAAATATTGGATGGAGCTCCACCACCATCATTCCAGAGAACACAGTTCTTCCACTGCTCCACAGCTCCTCAATGCTGGGGGGCTTTATACCCCTCTAGTCCACGCCTGGCATTATTAGGCAGCATGGTGCCAATAGGGTCATGATGATGATCTGCTCCAGTCCTATTCTATTGGCAGTACTTCTTCTCTACAGGGTCTAGACAAGCTGTGTGTGTGTGTGTGTGTGTGTGTGTGTGCATTTGCACATCTGTGTCAGCAGTGGGTGCAGCTTAAAGTAGCTGAATGCATTCATTAGAAGAGGTGTCCATAAACATTTGACATATAGTGTCCCTATATATCTAAAGAGCCGTGCTGTAGAGTGTAGCACAGTGTAACTCGATTAATATGAATATTAGAGTAATGTGCTCTTCTGCACTCACCTGGATGGGCAGGTGTGTCGTATCCGGCTGCTGCTGGAACGAAACTCTTCTTCTGTTTCTCACTTCTACCCCTCACTCCGCGTCCCTCTGTGACAGAAATGGCCACACACACACACAGAAACACACACAGATACGCCAAAGGCCGAGGCATGGTGAGTGTATGAGTATCCCGCCTGAACCTGACGACCGGTCGAGTGTTTCTGCTGAGGGTCTGAGAGTGCTTTTATACTCTGAGGGTAAACCTCAGGAAAGGTGTGAGAGAGGGGGAGGACGGGTGGAGAGGAAGCGGGTGGAGAGATAGAGAGAGCGAGAAAGAGAGAGAGAGAGAGAGAGAGAGAGAGAGAAAAGAAAACACGTTCAACAAAGCTGCTCTTTCATTCCCCCCAAAACTCCAAACTCCAAACTCCCCCACGGACCCGCACCCAAACAGGCCCTCGGTTAGAGCAGGAAAGGCTTATCTAACAGGCCGGATTATCCTGACGTCACACTCCGGTTTAAACAATGCAGATTTATTTCCACGCAGGTGAAGCACATCTTTAAAGCGACAGTTCAGTGACAGATCTAATTCCCTCATCTACTAACAAGCAATGGTAGCTAATACCCCACCATTTAGCGTGGTGCTAACTGCTTATCTAAATCATATCACACTCTTTCTAAACCGTTTAAAGGTCTAATAATCTCTAACTGGCTTTTATCATAGTCTAATAATTTCTAATAGGCTTTAATTATAGTATAATAATCTCTAATAGGCTTTAATTACAGTCTAATAAACTCTAATAGGCTTTAATTACTGTCTAATAATCGCTAATAGGCTTTTATTATGATCTAATAATCTCTAATAGGCTTTTATCATAGTCTAATAATCGCTAATGGGCTTTTATTATAGTCTAATAATTTGTAATAGGCTTTTATTATAGTCTAATAATTTCTAATTGGTTTTTATTATAGTCTAATCATCTCTAATAGACTTTTATTATAGTATAATAATCTCTAATTGGCTTTAATTACAGTCTAATAATCGCTAATAGGCTTTTATTATGATCTAATAATCTCTAACAGACTTTTATCATAGTCTAATAATCGCTAATAGGCTTTTATTATGATCTAATAATCTCTAACAGACTTTTATCATAGTCTAATAATCGCTAATAGGCTTTTATTATAGTCTAATAATTTCTAATTGGTTTTTATTATAGTCTAATAATCGCTAATAGGCTTTTATTATAGTCTAATAATTTCTAATAGGCTTTTATTATAGTCTAATAATTTCTAAATGTTTTTTATTATAGTCTAATAATCTCTAATAGGCTTTTATTATAGTCTAATAATTTCTAATATGCTTTTATTATAGTATAATAATCTCAAATAGGCTTTTATTATAGTATAATAATCTCTAATAGGCTTTAATTACAGTCTAATAATCTCTAATAGGCTTTTATTATAGTCTAATAATTTCTAATATGCTTTTATTATAGTCTAATAATCTCTAATAGGCTTTTATTATAGTATAATAATCTCTAATAGGCTTTAATTACAGTCTAATAATCTTTAATAGGCTTTTATTATAGTCTAATAATTTCTAATAGACTTTTATTATAGTATAATAATCTCTAATTGGCTTTTTTATATCTTAAAACATACAGAAACCTCCAGTATTTGTACTCAGACTTGTTTTGGACTTAGACTTGGACTCAACTTTGTTTGTGTTTGTATTTCAACTTGATAGTATTTGTACTCAGACTTGGACTCAACTGTACTTGGACTTGGACTCAGGAGAAAGTGTTCTCTGGCTTATTTTGGACTGTTGTGTTTGTAATCAGACTTGTACCCAATTGAATTTCTAATCAGATTTGCCTTGAACTCAATTGTACTCAAACTTGGACTTGGACATGATGGTATTTGTACTCGGAATGGTTTTAGACTCAACTATACTTGGACTTGTACCTATACTAATAGAATTTATACTCGCGATTGTCTTGGATTTTATTATGTTTATACTCAGACTCAAGTATTTGTACTCGGACTGGGTGAAAGACTCAACTGTGCTTTACTTGGACTTGCTATCAGTAGTTTTTGTTAATAGTATTTGTACTCTGACTCTTGGATGTAAATTGATTGCAAATGTAAATCAATTAAGTTTTACCATTTGATTTAAACAGTTTAGCAAAAAGTAACAATCATGGGTTAATAGTGATTTATCATATGAATCTGCAGATCTCTCTGATCTCAGCAGGTAATCTGAGAAGACCATGACATTTTGACTGGAAGGTGAAAGAGACTAGTTAAGGCGTGGTCTTGAAGAGGACTCTACTAGAACTGATCTAGACCAGACCACATACAGGAGGTCTTGACATGTTCTGTACATCCCCTACGACTTGAGCCTCATAGCTCACACACACCCAACCTGTCTGGACTGCTTGACTCCACTTGTGGAAACATGAGGATTTTTTTTTACAGAAGTGTCTTCTCTCTAACGGTTCCTGTGTGTTTGATAGTGGAACAGTGTGGACGTTCTGCAGGAACCTACTGAATGAAAGACCGCTTTGTGTCCGGCCTTCTGAGGAATTCCTGTTCCTTCACCCCTCAGTCTGACCGCACAACTCACCCACAGACTCTACAGCAAGATTTTACATACAACAAATACACCCCGGCAACTGTACACACAGGGCGGCGACGCAGCAGAATGAGCATGTATTTATAATGTTTTTAAATATGAACATAACCTGATGATGTCTGTGGCTTCAGACATTAACTCTTGAAACTGCAGACCGATATACATTCAGTCATAAATCCTAAGATTCAGTCTCTATTATAAACAATTTTTGTATCTACTGTATCTATGAATTATTCAAAATTTTCAATAAATTATAAATGATCTACTTTGAATTCTGGATCCAATACAAAATATTAATTATTCGCTACCAATTATTTTGTATCCACTATGAATTATTCTGGATCCACTACGAATTTTTCAGTATTTACTACCAATTATTTTGTATCCACTATGAATTATTCTAGATCCACTATGAATTTTTCAGTATTTAAAACCAATTATTTTGTATCCACTACCAATTATTCAGTATCCGCTACCAAATATTTTGCATACACTATGAAGTATTCAGTATCCACTATGAATTATTTAGTATCCACTACCAATTATTTTGTATCCACTAGGAATTATACAGTATCCGCTACCAATTATTCAGTATCCGCTACCAAATATTTTGTATCCACTATGAGTTATACAGTATCTGCTACCAATTATTCAGTATCCGCTACCAATTATTCAGTATCCGCTACCAAATATTTTGCATCCACTATGAATTATTCAGTATCCGCTACCAATTATTTTGTATCCACTATGAGTTATACAGTATCTGCTACCAATTATTCTGGATCCGCTACTAATTATTTTGTATCCACTATGATTTATTCAGTATCCGCTACCAAATATTTTGTACCCGTTATAAATTATTGTGGATCCGCTACCAATTATTTTGTATTCACTATGAATTATTCAGTATCCGCTACAAATTATTTATTATTATTCGCTACAAATTATTCAGTATCCATTTTTATTATTTTGTATCCACTACACTAAGTACCCACTATATTCTGTATCCACAATTAATTATTCTTCATCCGCTAATAATAATTCAGTATCCATTATTCATTATCCCTAGGAATTAGAGTGTGACCTCACATTCAGACATCAGAGTTTAAGGAGTTGTTTCTAAAGGATCTTATTCAAAAGGAAACACAGTATATGGTCAAAAGTATTGGGACACCCCCTTATTTATTGTTTCAAGGGTATTAAAAAAAGAATGTATCCTGTTTTTGTTGAAGTAACTGTGTAGCCAATAGAATAGGACTCTCTAAAGCAGATAAACATGTACCTACTGGCACCATGCCTTTCTATTTATTTAGAGAAATTAACAGATTGTGAAAATGTAACCAGTTGAAGGTGGCTTAGCATTTCAATATGCCATATTTTATATTCTATATTCAATCTATTTTTTCAAATCTACTGGATTTCATGTATATATTTATAAAACTGTAATTCATCATTTTTTTTTGTTTATCCCTCATCATCCATCTGGTGTGCTAGTGTACAAAATCAGACAGAGATGATCAGTTTATCTATAAATATCTTATTTGTCTTGGTTGTGTTGACTCCTGCACCAGGTCTGTTATACTTTGTGTGACTTGGGGAATAAATAATGGTTATTGTAGGATTCGCTGAGTCAATTTGGAACAAATGAACGGTATAATTTGTCTTTGTAAACATCCGTCTCCATTGAGCCTTCTCCCAGACGCATTAATAAACACACTGCTTCTGTTTTTATTTCCCACAGTGAACACGATTAGCCCGGTCACTCCCCCGCCCCACAAACGCAAACCTCCTGTTATTTATTCCAAAACGAGCAGCTCTGAAAAAATCAAGCATTATTTAAACTGTGTAAACACTCAGCTCTCCTACAACTTCCTGTCTGATGGGTTTAGCTAAAAAGGACAGAACCAAATTAGACCCAAATTAGAGCCCATTACACGTTTCAGTGGACGGACTCATGTTTTATCAAGTGGATTTTTATTTATAAACTTGTTTTTATGACAGAAACTCTCCGTAGGGCCTGAAGTGCCTGGGCTTGTTCCAGGACTCTGCTGTTGGTTATGATAAGTTACTCAGGTGACCTCAGCTGACCCCTTACAGCAAACACAGCAGTTTGTTCATTTTGTTTGCGAGTAAGTGTGAATCAGTGTGTACCACCTACAGGATCTCCTGCACAGAACATACACACACACACACACACACACACACACACACACACACAGCATAGAGCCAGACATGTCAGTATATTGGCTTTGGCCTCAACACACATGCAGGAGAGCATGAGGGGGAGAATGATAACGTTTTTGGGTTATGAGTTACACAAAACCTGCCATAACATTAAAACCACCTGCCTAATATCGTGTAGGTCCCCACATCCCAAAAAACACCCACATAGATCAGATCTCACATCAGATTAACTACACCGTTATAAGTATAGGATCCGTTTGGAGGTTCTTTCATTTGAAAAAGTGGAGGAACCTCATTCATAAGGTTCCTCAAAGCACCATAAGAGGTTCAGTCACGGTTTTCACTGAAGAACCTCCAAAAGTGGAACAAATATATTGAAAGATGCAAAAGCTCGAGTTTAAATAAATCAATAAGATAAATCAATCAGATACTCTCTTATAGCCTGTTACACACACCCTGGCAGGACTGAATGGTGTCTTTCACTAATTCAAGTAATCATCGTTATTTTTATGTGATATAAAAGGTGGTAAAACTGTTAGCCCATAAAGGCTATTAAGGCTATTTATGAATGTTGGTAAACGAGTATGTTACGGTGTATGGAGCTCGGCGGTGGGTGTAAACGCAGGTGTTTTATTAAGACAAGGAAAACAAAACAAAGCAAACAAACTTCAAAAGGAACACAGACTGGGAAAATAATCCAAATACTAAAACTAACAAACTAAACAAACAGACTCAGAATACTGATCCTGAAATATCAAAACACTGAAAAGATTCTGTTATTTAACCTTACACTTTAGCCAGCTATTCCACATTTGGAATCAATCAGATGTTAACGCTATTCAAGCACAAAGTAGAGGTTTCTAACAAAGTGGCCAGTGAGTGGAAGCACAAGGTAGAGGTTTCTAATAAAGTGGCCAGTGAGTGGAAGCACAAGGTAGAGGTTTCTAATAAAGTGGCCAGTGAGTGGAAGCACAAGGTAGGGGTTTCTAATAAAGTGGCCAGTGAGTGGAAGCACAAGGTAGGGGTTTCTAATAAAGTGGCCAGTGAGTGGAAGCACAAGGTAGGTGTTTCTAACAAAGTGGCCAGTGAGTGGAAGCACAAGGTAGGTGTTTCTAATAAAGTGGCCAGTGAGTGGAAGCACAAGGTAGGTGTTTCTAACAAAGTGGCCAGTGAGTGGAAGCACAAGGTAGGTGTTTCTAATAAAGTGGCCAGTGAGTGGAAGCACAAGGTAGGGGTTTCTAATAAAGTGGCCAGTGAGTGGAAGCACAAGGTAGGTGTTTCTAATAAAGTGGCCAGTGAGTGGAAGCCCAAGGTAGGTGTTTCTAATAATGTGGCCAGTGGATGAAACGCCATTCATGTGTTGATCATTTCAACATCCCTGATAGAAAAACTAGATCAACTTCATTTATTGAAAGGATAAATAAAAGCTCTTCATTTGACCTGAAGTTTAGTCCAGTAGGAAGGCGATTTGTAGAGCTCTCTCTAGATTGTGTGTGAGATTTACAGTGAAATGCTGCTAATCAGTGAAAAAGAAAGCCTGTAAAAGGGGGAAATGCCTTTTTTAAAGCATCATAAACAGTTTAATAAATCAAAAGCTGTTGAAACCTGCAGACACGCTGACTAGGGAGAAGACTGGAGTCTCCTGTGCTGGGGCAGAACCTCTCCACAGCTGTCAGGATTTTACCACAAATGCACAAAAATCTTTAGTATGAAGCTGTATATTTCAGAGAAGCTAAATGAAGTGTTTATGTGTAGGTGAGTCTGTCGACTCGGGTCTCAGCAACTGTAATGGCTATTTCTGTCCTTTAGCAAAACAAGGAGAGATCTGTACATCCTCTAACTGACCCAGAGCATTTCAATTGAAATCACTGTTAAAATCTGACATAACCCACGACAGTCCCTTTTCTCAGGTTGTTTCCAAAACATGCACCTACATGCTCCAAGAAATACAGGTGCTTCACATGGTTCTTTGAGTGATGCCATAGAAGAACCACTTTTCATTCCTGCAGAAAACAAGCAACTAATCATTCCTAATAAAGTGGCAAGTGAGTGGAAGGACGAGGCAGGTGTTCCTAATAAAGTGGCAAGTGAGTGGAAGCACAAGGTAGGTGTTCCTAATAAAGTGGCCAGTGAGTGGAAGCCCAAGATAGCAGGTGTTTCTGATAAATTGGCCAGTGAATAGTGTTCTAACTGCCATCCAAACTCAGAGTGCCTAGTTTTTAGGAACGCTGCTTTACAGGTGATGATGTCATAATGGCCCTGTGACATCACCACCCTGGAGCCTGTGTATAAATAGAGGCTGTAGAGCAGACCCTGACCATTCTGCTCCAGCCCTTCAAGGGTGCAGGACCTCTGACGACATGCTGAGGAAGTGTATTGCAGTCATGAAGAAGGATCAGAGAGGAGGTACGGGAGCAGACATGGATTACCTGAACTACAGGATCTCTCAGATGAGCAGCGACCAGAAACTCCAGGCAGCATGGAGGAGGCTTCAGGGAGAGATCAGCTGCATGAAGCAGTCGCTGGCCACTCAGAAGATGGAGAAGAAGGGGAAGGCAGAAGAAGGAGACTGGCTGAAGGTGCGAGGCCGGAGAAACACAGAGCAAGAAGGGCAGATCATAGTAAACACCGAATGGATGGACAAGGTGAGAAAGGCTCTGGAAACACTGGCCCAAGAAGATCCAGAGGACGATGAAGAAGAAGAGATGATCTCTGGTTTGAATGAACGCATCCAGAATCTCGAGGAGGACAGTAAGCAGCTGATGGATGAGCTGGAGAGGAAGGAGGAAGAGCTCGAGAGGAGCAGAGAGAAGCTGAGGGAACTATCAGAGAAGGTGAAGAACGTCATGGAAACTTCAGACAAGGTCCAGGCTAACACTCGTCAAACAAATGCCGCATATGAGTGCCTGATGAAGCAGAAGCTGAAGGAGTTGAGACGGCTGAACGAGGTGATGAGCGAGCCACTGGAGAAGGCAGTAAGGGAGAGGGAGGATAAGTTCCTCTTAGCTCTTCCTCTAGTGGTGCTGCAGAAGCAGAAGCTCATGCAGGAACTGAAGCGGAAGTCAGCTCTCCAGAGGACGAGCGAGGAGGAGGAGGGAGCGAAGGAGGCTGAGGAGCAAAGCACAGAGCAGCAGGAGAAGGCCATAGAGGGGGTGGAGGACAAGACGAAGGGAAGCTCCAGTGCTCTCATGAGTGAGAATGAGAAAGAAGGACGTGAGAGGGAGGAGAAAGAGGCTGGGGAGCAAAGCACAGACCAGCAGGAGAAGGCCATGGAGAATGTGGAACAGAAGAAGAAGAAGGGGAAGAGGAGCTTCTGGAAAAGACTTGCTGCAGTGTTTAAAAAGAGAAAGTGAATAAGCAGAGATGTCTGCAAGAACAGAACCAGAAACCGAAACCGAACCAGAAACAGAACCAGAAACAGAACCAGAAACAGAACCAGAAACCGAACCAGAACCAGAACCCAGAACCGTCAAACAGCACCAACAACAAAAAAACACATAAAATATCATAATAAATAAACACAAAATAACGTTTTTGTGTAAAAATTGTACATAATTCTAGCAGCAGGTGTTGCCACTGCACAAACGTCTGAGTGACGCTGTGATGATATCTAATGCTAAAAGACTTATTTTATCTCAATGGAAAACCCACCATAACCCCCAAAAACAACACCACCCCAGACCTAGTCTGGACACCCCTAATAAAACCAGAACCAGAATGAGAGCACAAGATGTAACAGAACCAGTCCACAGACCATACACCCCCCCCCACACACACACACAGGCCTGTCACAATAATCACATTATTAATTTATTGTGCAATATATGGACATGTGATTTTTCAGAGCTCGATATTTCCTGTTGTGTTTACTTGTGTGTTTGTTTACATAAAAATGAACTCACCAGTATTTTAGCCAGTCGCACTATTCTGCTCTCGCGTCTGCTCTCGCGTCTGCTCTCTGTCGGAGACGAGGCTCGAGCCTGTGAATAGCAGTGCAATCTACTGTGTAGAAAAGCAGTGCAGTGCGCAAAAGGATCAGTGCATTAATAACAGCGCCTCCATACACATTCTTTAATACAAAATATTATACGTTTTGATAGGCAAAACAATTTATGTGATTATATCATCAGTATATCTGTTCTATCTATTCTCAGACAATATACAGTCCATAACATTTTAATTTGACAAGCCTATTCACACACACACACACACACACACACACACACACACACACACACACACAAACCTAAACACAATTCCAACAACCAAGAATTATATATGTGAGCAATATATCGGTATAATATATCGATATACAATAATACAATAATATATCGATATACACTATATCGTTCCCTTCATCATTTGTTTTATGTCTGATCCATTGTTTGTTCTCTAGTTCGTTTGTTTTTATTGATTTAGTTTGTTATGTTGTTTGTCTTCATGTTTCTTTCCCCCTCATCCCCATGATTGCCCCCCTCCCCTCTCCTTGTTACCCCTTATACCCCGAAAACATATTGGGATGCTTTTGGAAAGAAATACTAAAGACTTCCAATGAGGAAAGCTGGTGGTGGAATAAAATAATAATAACAATAATAATAATAATAATAATAATAATAATAATAATAATTTGGGGGATTTTGTGTTGACTACCCAGCCAATCAGAGTCCTATTAAAGTGTTTTTAATGTAAGTAACATTTTTGGACTTTCCTGCATGTGAACCCAATAATAAAGCTTTGTGACCCACCTGTAAGCAGCCTGGGTCTCCATTATGGCAACTCGCCTACAGACACATCATTCTCACCATGGATGCTGATGAGGATCTGAAGGATTTAATACACATCACTGATTTTGATATCTGTGCAGATCTTGTTAAAAATCTTCTTTTGAAAGCTGCATAAAACATGCACATCTGTCTGATTTAATGACGCAGGACTACAGGTGAGTTTTGTGTGATAATTTCATGAAATCAAGTGCCAGCCTTTCCATTACACAAGCGTGCCCTGATCCATGCAGATGTGCACTGCTGCTGTTTACTGGAAACAATTCAATCTAAAAATATAGATTTTAAATTGATCATTTTTATTCAGTCTAATAAAACCTCTAACACTTTTCCCCTGTTATCATCAGCTGAGACAGAAAAGGGCACAGAGCACCTGTACCTGCTCAATATGAATAAGTTATTAATAATACCTTGTACAATATCGCTTCAGGGCTACTTGAAGACTAAATTTAACATTAATTCACACATTTTTAACATAACTGGAACGCCAAACAAATAAGAATAATTCCCAAAGCTCATTTAATTTCTCTGTATCTTTTTTTATTATAAATATATTGTTAATGCTAATAATATGAATACATACATACATTGCTGTTTTCTACATTTTCAGGCATTTATAAAGGCAATTATTGTATCTTAGCTACATTTATAATTGTTTTACTTCATGAATTATTACAGGTTGTTTTTAGATTATTAAACCTAGCTATTAAAGCTATAATTCTAGCAGCAGCAAGTCTACAGCCCCATCTAGCTAACGTCTGTGCTAGCTACCAATCACTAGTTAGCTAACTTTAGCTAGCCACATTTCAAAAGCTTATTTAAAATAATATTTGTCCAAAAAACAGAAAACACTGCAAAGATTAATCAGCTGATAAATATGAGCCTGTATAGTTAGAGCCTGTTTTCACTGATGATGTAGTTAGTTAAAGATGTAGTCGGCTTGCTGGCTAGCTATAACTGCTGGCTAACTATGATAGCTAGCTAGCGTTAGCGTCATGATTTTAGCTAGTTAACTAGTGTTTGCTCTTTTAATCAACATTAGTTTAAGGTAAAAATCTGTACAGAAACCTAGCTATAACACAGCCAACAGCTTTTAACTATCAGAAAACAGGATTTTACCTAAATGAACAGAATTCTCTCATCTAAACCTGAGAAAACCCAGGTCAATTCAACTGAGATAAAAAAAGAAAACTGAGGTAAAGTAAGATATATGAGGTAAACAGGAGAAAACTGAGGTAAAGTAAAGAAATCTGAGGTAAACAGGAGAAAACTGAGGTAAAGTAAAGCAATCTGAGGCAAACAGGAGAAAACTGAGGTAAAGTAAAGACAACTGAGGTAAAGTAAAGAAATCTGAGGTAAACAGGAGAAAACTGAGGTAAAGTAAAGCAATCTGAGGCAAACAGGAGAAAACTGAGGTAAAGTAAAGACAACTGAGGTAAAGTAAAGAAATCTGATGTAAACAGGAGAAAACTGAGGTAAAGTAAAGACAACTGAGGTAAAGTAAAGAAATCTGATGTAAACAGGAGAAAACTGAGGTAAAGTAAAGAAATCTGAGGTTAACAGGAGAAATCTGAGGTAAACAGGAGAAAACTGAGGTAAAGTAAAGAAATCTGAGGTAAAGTAAAGAAATCTGAGGTAAACAGGAGAAAACTAAGGTAAAGTAAAGAAATCTGAGGTAAAGTAAAGAAAACTGAGGTAAAGTAAAGAAATCTGAGGTAAAGTAAAGAAAACTGAGGTAAACAGGAGAAAACTGAGGTAAAGTAAAGACAACTGAGGTAAAGTAAAGAAATCTGAGGTAAACAGGAGAAAACTGAGGTAAAGTAAAGAAATCTGAGGTAAACCGGAGAAAACTGAGGTAAAGTAAAGAAATCTGAGGTAAAGTAAAGAAATCTGAGATAAACAGGAGAAAACTGAAGTAGTGAAACTCAATTTATACACTTACTTACTATTTAAAATGTTACACCAAATTACTTGTAACATTATAATAAAAAAAGACTTTTATTAATCTGTTTATATTTGAATTAGTTTAGATTCTGATTCTGATATTTGATATAGGAGTAAATATGAACTGCGCTTTGTCGCCACCATTTGGTGAAGCGGCTGAAGTGCAGCTGTGGTCTCAGTTCTTGCCACAGAATTTAGACCAATCAGGAGCTCGAACATTGAACATGGCGTCTACCATGAGTTGAGTTACAGGAGTCTGTCGATGCAGTAAATAAACGATAGTCCAGTTCTGGTCTGCTTAGAACCCATAATCACAGAACCTGCAGTTAGGATGAACCCGTGGTCCGAGCGAGTTCTGCAGCTCCTGCGCCGGATGAACAGCTTTCATTTACCGGGTCTGTTTGTGTATAACACCTCCTCCAGTTCAGAGTGTGTGTGTGTGTGTGTGTGTGTGTGTGTTTCTAATAAAGTGGCCAGTGAGTGGAAGCACAAGGTAGGGATTTCTAATAAAGTGGCCAGTGAGTGGAAGCACAAGGTAGGTGTTTCTAATAAAGTGGCCAGTGAGTGGAAGCACAAGGTAGGTGTTTCTAATAAAGTGGCCAGTGAGTGGAAGCCCAAGGTAGGTGTTTCTAATAATGTGGCCAGTGGATGAAACGCCATTCATGTGTTGATCATTTCAACATCCCTGATAGAAAAACTAGATCAACTTCATTTATTGAAAGGATAAATAAAAGCTCTTCATTTGACCTGAAGTTTAGTCCAGTAGGAAGGCGATTTGTAGAGCTCTCTCTAGATTGTGTGTGAGATTTACAGTCAAATGCTGCTAATCAGTGAAAAAGAAAGCCTGTAAAAGGGGGAAATGCCTTTTTTAAAGCATCATAAACAGTTTAATAAATCAAAAGCTGTTGAAACCTGCAGACACGCTGACTAGGGAGAAGACTGGAGTCTCCTGTGCTGGGGCAGAACCTCTCCACAGCTGTCAGGATTTTACCACAAATGCACAAAAATCTTTAGTATGAAGCTGTATATTTCAGAGAAGCTAAATGAAGTGTTTATGTGTAGGTGAGTCTGTCGACTCGGGTCTCAGCAACTGTAATGGCTATTTCTGTCCTTTAGCAAAACAAGGAGAGATCTGTACATCCTCTAACTGACCCAGAGCATTTCAATTGAAATCACTGTTAAAATCTGACATAACCCACGACAGTCCCTTTTTTCAGGTTGTTTCCCAAACATGCACCTACATGCTCCAAGAAATACAGGTGCTTCACATGGTTCTTTGAGTGATGCCATAGAAGAACCACTTTTCATTCCTGCAGAAAACAAGCAACTAATCATTCCTAATAAAGTGGCAAGTGAGTGGAAGGACGAGGCAGGTGTTCCTAATAAAGTGGCAAGTGAGTGGAAGCACAAGGTAGGTGTTCCTAATAAAGTGGCCAGTGAGTGGAAGCCCAAGATAGCAGGTGTTTCTGATAAATTGGCCAGTGAAAAGTGTTCTAACTGCCATCCAAACTCAGAGTGCCTAGTTTTTAGGAACGCTGCTTTACAGGTGATGATGTCATAATGGCCCTGTGACATCACCACCCTGGAGCCTGTGTATAAATAGAGGCTGTAGAGCAGACCCTGACCATTCTGCTCCAGCCCTTCAAGGGTGCAGGACCTCTGACGACATGCTGAGGAAGTGTATTGCAGTCATGAAGAGGGATCAGAGAGGAGGTACGGGAGCAGACATGGATTACCTGAACTACAGGATCTCTCAGATGAGCAGCGACCAGAAACTCCAGGCAGCATGGAGGAGGCTTCAGGGAGAGATCAGCTGCATGAAGCAGTCGCTGGCCACTCAGAAGATGGAGAAGAAGGGGAAGGCAGAAGAAGGAGACTGGCTGAAGGTGCGAGGCCGGAGAAACACAGAGCAAGAAGGGCAGATCGTAGTAAACACCGAATGGATGGACAAGGTGAGAAAGGCTCTGGAAACACTGGCCCAAGAAGATCCAGAGGACGATGAAGAAGAAGAGATGATCTCTGGTTTGAATGAACGCATCCAGAATCTCGAGGAGGACAGTAAGCAGCTGATGGATGAGCTGGAGAGGAAGGAGGAAGAGCTCGAGAGGAGCAGAGAGAAGCTGAGGGAACTATCAGAGAAGGTGAAGAACGTCATGGAAACTTCAGACAAGGTCCAGGCTAACACTCGTCAAACAAATGCGGCATATGAGTGCCTGATGAAGCAGAAGCTGAAGGAGTTGAGACGGCTGAACGAGGTGATGAGCGAGCCACTGGAGAAGGCAGTAAGGGAGAGGGAGGATAAGTTCCTCTTAGCTCTTCCTCTAGTGGTGCTGCAGAAGCAGAAGCTCATGCAGGAACTGAAGCAGAAGTCAGCTCTCCAGAGGACGAGCGAGGAGGAGGAGGGAGCGAAGGAGGCTGAGGAGCAAAGCACAGAGCAGCAGGGGAAGGCCATAGAGGCGGTGGAGGACAAGACGAAGGGGAGCTCCAGTGCTCTCATGAGTGCGAATGAGAAAGAAGGACGTGAGAGGGAGGAGAAAGAGGCTGGGGAGCAAAGCACAGAGCAGCAGGAGAAGGCCATGGAGAATGTGGAACAGAAGAAGAAGAAGGGGAAGAGGAGCTTCTGGAAAAGACTTGCTGCAGTGTTTAAAAAGAGAAAGTGAATAAGCAGAGATGTCTGCAAGAACAGAACCAGAAACCGAAACCGAACCAGAAACCGAACCAGAAACCGAACCAGAACCAGAACCCAGAACCGTCAAACAGCACCAACAACAAAAAAAAAAACATAAAATATCATAATAAATAAACACAAAATAACGTTTTTGTGTAAAAATTGTACATAATTCTAGCAGCAGGTGTTGCCACTGCACAAACGTCTGAGTGACGCTGTGATGATATCTAATGCTAAAAGACTTATTTTATCTCAGTGGAAAACCCACCATAACCCCCAAAAACAACACCACCCCAGACCTAGTCTGGACACCCCTAATAAAACCAGAACCAGAATGAGAGCACATCAGGAGCTCGAACGTTGAACATGGCGTCTACCATGAGTTGAGTTACAGGAGTCTGACGATGCAGTAAATAAACGATAGTCCAGTTCTGGTCTGCTTAGAACCCATAATCACAGAACCTGCAGTTAGGATGAACCCGTGGTCCGAGCGAGTTCTGCAGCTCCTGCGCCGGATGAACAGCTTTCATTTACCGGGTCTGTTTGTGTATAACACCTCCTCCAGTTCAGAGTGTGTGTGTGTGTGTGTGTGTGTGTGTGTGTGTGTTTCTAATAAAGTGGCCAGCGAGTGGAAGCACAAGGTAGGGGTTTCTAATAAAGTGGCCAGTGAGTGGAAGCACAAGGTAGGTGTTTCTAATAAAGTGGCCAGTGAGTGGAAGCACAAGGCAGGTGTTCCTGATAAAGTGGCCAGTGAGTGGAGGCACAAGGTAGGGGTTTCTAATAAAGTGGCCAGTGAGTGGAAGCACAAGGTAGGTGTTTCTAATAAAGTGGCCAGTGAGTGGAAGCACAAGGCAGGTGTTCCTAATAAAGTGGCAAGTGAGTGGAAGCACAAGGTAGGTGTTCCTAATAAAGTGGCCAGTGAGTGGAAGCCCAAGATAGCAGGTGTTTCTGATAAATTGGCCAGTGAATAGTGTTCTAACTGCCATCCAAACTCAGAGTGCCTAGTTTTTAGGAACGCTGCTTTACAGGTGATGATGTCATAATGGCCCTGTGACATCACCACCCTGGAGCCTGTGTATAAATAGAGGCTGTAGAGCAGACCCTGACCATTCTGCTCCAGCCCTTCAAGGGTGCAGGACCTCTGACGACATGCTGAGGAAGTGTATTGCAGTCATGAAGAAGGATCAGAGAGGAGGTACGGGAGCAGACATGGATTACCTGAACTACAGGATCTCTCAGATGAGCAGCGACCAGAAACTCCAGGCAGCATGGAGGAGGCTTCAGGGAGAGATCAGCTGCATGAAGCAGTCGCTGGCCACTCAGAAGATGGAGAAGAAGGGGAAGGCAGAAGAAGGAGACTGGCTGAAGGTGCGAGGCCGGAGAAACACAGAGCAAGAAGGGCAGATCATAGTAAACACCGAATGGATGGACAAGGTCAGAAAGGCTCTGGAAACACTGGCCCAAGAAGATCCAGAGGACGATGAAGAAGAAGAGATGATCTCTGGTTTGAATGAACGCATCCAGAATCTCGAGGAGGACAGTAAGCAGCTGATGGATGAGCTGGAGAGGAAGGAGGAAGAGCTCGAGAGGAGCAGAGAGAAGCTGAGGGAACTATCAGAGAAGGTGAAGAACGTCATGGAAACTTCAGACAAGGTCCAGGCTAACACTCGTCAAACAAATGCCGCATATGAGTGCCTGATGAAGCAGAAGCTGAAGGAGTTGAGACGGCTGAACGAGGTGATGAGCGAGCCACTGGAGAAGGCAGTAAGGGAGAGGGAGGATAAGTTCCTCTTAGCTCTTCCTCTAGTGGTGCTGCAGAAGCAGAAGCTCATGCAGGAACTGAAGCAGAAGTCAGCTCTCCAGAGGACGAGCGAGGAGGAGGAGGGAGCGAAGGAGGCTGAGGAGCAAAGCACAGAGCAGCAGGAGAAGGCCATAGAGGGGGTGGAGGACAAGACGAAGGGGAGCTCCAGTGCTCTCATGAGTGCGAATGAGAAAGAAGGACGTGAGAGGGAGGAGAAAGAGGCTGGGGAGCAAAGCACAGAGCAGCAGGAGAAGGCCATGGAGAATGTGGAACAGAAGAAGAAGAAGGGGAAGAGGAGCTTCTGGAAAAGACTTGCTGCAGTGTTTAAAAAGAGAAAGTGAATAAGCAGAGATGTCTGCAAGAACAGAACCAGAAACCGAAACCGAACCAGAAACCGAACCAGAAACAGAACCAGAAACCGAACCAGAACCAGAACCCAAACCGTCAAACAGCACCAACAACAAAAAAAACATAAAATATCATAATAAATAAACACAAAATAACGTTTTTGTGTAAAAATTGTACATAATTCTAGCAGCAGGTGTTGCCACTGCACAAACGTCTGAGTGACGCTGTGATGATATCTAATGCTAAAAGACTTATTTTATCTCAATGGAAAACCCACCATAACCCCCAAAAACAACACCACCCCAGACCTAGTCTGGACACCCCTAATAAAACCAGAACCAGAATGAGAGCACAAGATGTAACAGAACCAATCCACAGACCATACACCCCCCCCCCCCCCCCCACACACACACACACAGGCCTGTCACAATAATCACATTATTAATTTATTGTGCAATATATGGACATGTGATTTTTCAGAGCTCGATATTTCCTGTTGTGTTTACTTGTGTGTTTGTTTACATAAAAATGAACTCACCAGTATTTTAGCCAGTCGCACTATTCTGCTCTCGCGTCTGCTCTCGCGTCTGCTCTCTGTCGGAGACGAGGCTCGAGTCTGTGAATAGCAGTGCAATCTACTGTGTAGAAAAGCAGTGCAGTGCGCAAAAGGATCAGTGCATTAATAACAGCGCCTCCATACACATTCTTTAATACAAAATATTATACGTTTTGATAGGCAAAACAATTTATGTGATTATATCATCAGTATATCTGTATATCTGTTCTATCTATTCTCAGACAATATACAGTCCATAACATTTTAATTTGACAAGCCTATTCACACACACACACACACACACACACACAAACCTAAACACAATTCCAACAACCAAGAATTATATATGTGAGCAATATATCGGTATAATATATCGATATACAATAATACAATAATATATCGATATACACTATATCGTTCCCTTCATCATTTGTTTTATGTCTGATCCATTGTTTGTTCTCTAGTTCGTTTGTTTTTATTGATTTAGTTTATTATGCTGTTTGTCTTCATGTTTCTTTCCCCCTCATCCCCATGATTGCCCCCCTCCCCTCTCCTTGTTACCCCTTATACCCCGAAAACATATTGGGATGCTTTTGGAAAGAAATACTAAAGACTTCCAATGAGGAAAGCTGGTGGTGGAATAAAATAATAATAACAATAATAATAATAATAATAACAATAATAATAATAATAATAATAATTTGGGGGATTTTGTGTTGACTACCCAGCCAATCAGAGTCCTATTAAAGTGTTTTTAATGTAAGGAACATTTTTGGACTTTCCTGCATGTGAACCCAATAATAAAGCTTTGTGACCCACCTGTAAGCAGCCTGGGTCTCCATTATGGCAACTCGCCTACAGACACATCATTCTCACCATGGATGCTGATGAGGATCTGAAGGATTTAATACACATCACTGATTTTGATATCTGTGCAGATCTTGTTAATAATCTTCTTTAGAAAGCTGCATAAAACATGCACATCTGTCTGATTTAATGACGCAGGACTACAGGTGAGTTTTGTGTGATAATTTCATGAAATCAAGTGCCAGCCTTTCCATTACACAAGCGTGCCCTGATCCATGCAGATGTGCACTGCTGCTGTTTACTGGAAACAATTCAGTCTAAAAATATAGATTTTAAATTGATCATTTTTATTCAGTCTAATAAAACCTCTAACACTTCCCCCCTGTTATCATCAGCTGAGACAGAAAAGGGCACAGAGCACCTGTACCTGCTCAATATGAATAAGTTATTAATAATACCTTGTACAATATCGCTTCAGGGCTACTTGAAGACTAAATTTAACATTAATTCACACATTTTTAACATAACTGGAACGCCAAACAAATAAGAATAATTCCCAAAGCTCATTTAATTTCTCTGTATCTTTTTTTATTATAAATATATTGTTAATGCTAATAATATGAATACATACATACATTGCTGTTTTCTACATTTTCAGGCATTTATAAAGGCAATTATTGTATCTTAGCTACATTTATAATTGTTTTACTTCATGAATTATTACAGGTTGTTTTTAGATTATTAAACCTAGCTATTAAAGCTATAATTCTAGCAGCAGCAAGTCTACAGCCCCATCTAGCTAACGTCTGTGCTAGCTACCAATCACTAGTTAGCTAACTTTAGCTAGCCACATTTCAAAAGCTTATTTAAAATAATATTTGTCCAAAAAACAGAAAACACTGCAAAGATTAATCAGCTGATAAATATGAGCCTGTATAGTTAGAGCCTGTTTTCACTGATGATGTAGTTAGTTAAAGATGTAGTCGGCTTGCTGGCTAGCTATAACTGCTGGCTAACTATGATAGCTAGCTAGCGTTAGATTCATGATTTTAGCTAGTTAACTAGTGTTTGCTCTTTTAATCAACATTAGTTTAAGGTAAAAATCTGTACAGAAACCTAGCTATAACACAGCCAACAGCTTTTAACTATCAGAAAACAGGATTTTACCTAAATGAACAGAATTCTCTCATCTAAACCTGAGAAAACCGAGGTCAATTCAACTGAGATAAAAAAAGAAAACTGAGGTAAAGTAAGATATATGAGGTAAACAGGAGAAAACTGAGGTACAGTAAAGAAATCTGAGGTAAACAGGAGAAAACTGAGGTAAAGTAAAGAAATCTGAGGTAAACAGGAGAAAACTGAGGTAAAGTAAAGCAATCTGAGGAAAACAGGAGAAAACTAAGGTAAAGTAAAGAAATCTGAGGCAAACAGTAGAAAACTGAGGTAAAGTAAAGACAACTGAGGTAAAGTAAAGAAATCTGAGGTTAACAGGAGAAATCTGAGGTAAACAGGAGAAAACTGAGGTAAAGTAAAGAAATCTGAGGCAAACAGGAGAAAACTGAGGTAAAGTAAAGACAACTGAGGTAAACTAAAGAAATATGAGGTAAACAAGAGAAAACTGAGGTAAAGTAAAGAAATCTGAGGTAAACAGGAGAAAACTGAGGTAAAGTAAAGAAATCTGAGGCAAACAGGAGAAAACTGAGGTAAAGTAAAGACAACTGAGGTAAACTAAAGAAATATGAGGTAAACAAGAGAAAACTGAGGTAAAGTAAAGAAATCTGAGGTAAACAGGAGAAAACTGGGGTAAAGTAAAGAAATCCGAGGTAAAGTAAAGAAATCTGAGTTAAACAGGAGAAAACTGAAGTAAACAGGAGAAAACTGAGGTAAAGTAAAGAAATCTGAGGTAAACAGGAGAAACTGAGGTAAAGTAAAGAAATCTGAGGTAAACAGGAGAAAACTGAGGTAAAGTAAAGACAACTGAGGTAAACTAAAGAAATATGAGGTAAACAAGAGAAAACTGAGGTAAAGTAAAGAAATCTGAGGTAAACAGGAGAAAACTGAGGTAAAGTAAAGAAATCTGAGGTAAACAGGAGAAACTGAGGTAAAGTAAAGAAATCTGAGGTAAACAGGAGAAAACTGAGGTAAAGTAAAGACAACTGAGGTAAACTAAAGAAATATGAGGTAAACAAGAGAAAACAGGTAAAGTAAAGAAATCTGAGGTAAAGTAAAGAAATCTGAGGTAAACCGGAGAAAACTGATAAGCCAGAGAAAATTGGAGCAAATGGGTTCTGCACTATTTAGCTGCCAAACCTCTGTACTCTTGAAAACACTACTGTAAATGGGCCAGACTGTGAGAAATGGATTACCTTCTCCTAGCAGCAGAGCTCGCATTGGGAGAACTTTTAGATAATGATAGTGGAAGTTGTGGGAACGTTCCCTGTTAGCTGAGGAAGAACCACTTTTGGTTCTATCAAGAACCGTGTGTGTAATAGAGATGTGTGTCCTTCCACGCTTAAAATCCCTAACGCTAAAAATGCTGCTTTATAGGCAACGGTATCGTCATGACCAACTGTGGAGCACCAGCTTCTTCAGCGGTGAGAGCAGATTGTCTGATCACTTACTGAGAAGAGTATTGTGCTTTATTAGAAAGCCTTATCTTGTGCTTCCACTCACTGGCCACTTTATTAGAAACAGTCTTATTGTAAGAGATAAAAGTGGAAGTATATTTTACTATCATGAATTTAACTTCACCAGTAAGCATTCAGCTGTGGTGTAAAATATTTTTAAGTAGTGAAACTCAATTTATACACTTACTTACTATTTAAAATGTTACACCAAATTACTTGTAACATTATAATAAAAAAAGACTTTTATTAATTTGTTTATATTTGAATTAGTTTAGATTCTGATTCTGATATTTGATATAGGAGTAAATATGAACTGCGCTTTGTCGCCACCATTTGGTGAAGCGGCTGAAGTGCAGCTGTGGTCTCAGTTCTTGCCACAGAATTTAGACCAATCAGGAGCTCGAACATTGAACATGGCGTCTACCATGAGTTGAGTTACAGGAGTCTGACGATGCAGTAAATAAACGATAGTCCAGTTCTGGTCTGCTTAGAACCCATAATCACAGAACCTGCAGTTAGGATGAACCCGTGGTCCGAGCGAGTTCTGCAGCTCCTGCGCCGGATGAACAGCTTTCATTTACCGGGTCTGTTTGTGTATAACACCTCCTCCAGTTCAGAGTGTGTGTGTGTGTGTGTGTGTGTGTGTGTTTCTAATAAAGTGGCCAGTGAGTGGAAGCACAAGGTAGGTGTTTCTAATAAAGTGGCCAGTGAGTGGAAGCACAAGGCAGGTGTTCCTAATAAAGTGGCAAGTGAGTGGAAGCACAAGGTAGGTGTTCCTAATAAAGTGGCCAGTGAGTGGAAGCCCAAGATAGCAGGTGTTTCTGATAAATTGGCCAGTGAATAGTGTTCTTACTGCCATCCAAACTCAGAGTGCCTAGTTTTTAGGAACGCTGCTTTACAGGTGATGATGTCATAATGGCCCTGTGACATCACCACCCTGGAGCCTGTGTATAAATAGAGGCTGTAGAGCAGACCCTGACCATTCTGCTCCAGCCCTTCAAGGGTGCAGGACCTCTGACGACATGCTGAGGAAGTGTATTGCAGTCATGAAGAAGGATCAGAGAGGAGGTACGGGAGCAGACATGGATTACCTGAACTACAGGATCTCTCAGATGAGCAGCGACCAGAAACTCCAGGCAGCATGGAGGAGGCTTCAGGGAGAGATTAGCTGCATGAAGCAGTCGCTGGCCACTCAGAAGATGGAGAAGAAGGGGAAGGCAGAAGAAGGAGACTGGCCGAAGGTGCGAGGCCGGAGAAACACAGAGCAAGAAGGGCAGATCATAGTAAACACTGAATGGATGGACAAGGTGAGAAAGGCTCTGGAAACACTGGCCCAAGAAGATCCAGAGGACGATGAAGAAGAAGAGATGATCTCTGGTTTGAATGAACGCATCCAGAATCTCGAGGAGGACAGTAAGCAGCTGATGGATGAGCTGGAGAGGAAGGAGGAAGAGCTCGAGAGGAGCAGAGAGAAGCTGAGGGAACTATCAGAGAAGGTGAAGAACGTCATGGAAACTTCAGACAAAGTCCAGGCTAACACTCGTCAAACAAATGCCGCATATGAGTGCCTGATGAAGCAGAAGCTGAAGGAGTTGAGACGGCTGAACGAGGTGATGAGCGAGCCACTGGAGAAGGCAGTAAGGGAGAGGGAGGATAAGTTCCTCTTAGCTCTTCCTCTAGTGGTGCTGCAGAAGCAGAAGCTCATGCAGGAACTGAAGCAGAAGTCAGCTCTCCAGAGGACGAGCGAGGAGGAGGAGGGAGCGAAGGAGGCTGAGGAGCAAAGCACAGAGCAGCAGGAGAAGGCCATAGAGGGGGTGGAGGACAAGACGAAGGGGAGCTCCAGTGCTCTCATGAGTGCGAATGAGAAAGAAGGACGTGAGAGGGAGGAGAAAGAGGCTGGGGAGCAAAGCACAGAGCAGCAGGAGAAGGCCATGGAGAATGTGGAACAGAAGAAGAAGAAGGGGAAGAGGAGCTTCTGGAAAAGACTTGCTGCAGTGTTTAAAAAGAGAAAGTGAATAAGCAGAGATGTCTGCAAGAACAGAACCAGAAACCGAAACCGAACCAGAAACCGAACCAGAAACAGAACCAGAAACCGAACCAGAAACCGAACCAGAACCAGAACCCAGAACCGTCAAACAGCACCAACAACAAAAAAAAAAACATAAAATATCATAATAAATAAACACAAAATAACGTTTTTGTGTAAAAATTGTACATAATTCTAGCAGCAGGTGTTGCCACTGCACAAACGTCTGAGTGACGCTGTGATGATATCTAATGCTAAAAGACTTATTTTATCTCAATGGAAAACCCACCATAACCCCCAAAAACAACACCACCCCAGACCTAGTCTGGACACCCCTAATAAAACCAGAACCAGAATGAGAGCACAAGATGTAACAGAACCAGTCCACAGACCATACACCCCCCCCCCCACACACACACACACAGGCCTGTCACAATAATCACATTATTAATTTATTGTGCAATATATGGACATGTGATTTTTCAGAGCTCGATATTTCCTGTTGTGTTTACTTGTGTGTTTGTTTACATAAAAATGAACTCACCAGTATTTTAGCCAGTCGCACTATTCTGCTCTCGCGTCTGCTCTCGCGTCTGCTCTCTGTCGGAGACGAGGCTCGAGTCTGTGAATAGCAGTGCAATCTACTGTGTAGAAAAGCAGTGCAGTGCGCAAAAGGATCAGTGCATTAATAACAGCGCCTCCATACACATTCTTTAATACAAAATATTATACGTTTTGATAGGCAAAACAATTTATGTGATTATATCATCAATATATCTGTATATCTGTTCTATCTATTCTCAGACAATATACAGGTCAATTCAACTGAGATAAAAAAAGAAAACTAAGGTAAAGTAAGATATATGAGGTAAACAGGAGAAAACTAAGGTAAAGTAAAGAAATCTTTGGCAAACAGGAGAAAACTGAGGTAAAGTAAAGACAACTGAGGTAAAGTAAAGAAATCTGATGTAGAAAGGAGAAAACTGAGGTAAAGTAAAGAAATCTGAGGTTAACAGGAGAAAACTGAGGTAAAGTAAAGAAATCTGATGCAAACAGGAGAAAACTGAGGTAAATAAAGAAATCTGAGGTTAACAGGAGAAATCTGAGGTAAACAGGAGAAAACTGAGGTAAAGTAAAGAAATCTGATGCAAACAGGAGAAAACTGAGGTAAAGTAAAGAAATCTGATGCAAACAGGAGAAAACTGAGGTAAAGTAAGGACAACTGAGGTAAACTAAAGAAATATGAGGTAAACAAGACAAAACTGAGGTAAAGTAAAGAAATCTGAGGTAAACAGGAGAAAACTGAGGTAAAGTAAAGAAATCTGAGGCAAACAGGAGAAAACTGAGGTAAAGTAAAGACAACTGAGGTAAACTAAAGAAATATGAGGTAAACAAGAGAAAACTGTGGTAAAGTAAAGAAATCTGAAGTAAACAGGAGAAAACTGGGGTAAAGTAAAGAAATCCGAGGTAAAGTAAAGAAATCTGAGGTAAACAGGAGAAAACTGAAGTAAACAGGAGAAAACTGAGGTAAAGTAAAGAAATCTGAGGTAAACAGGAGAAACTGAGGTAAAGTAAAGAAATCTGAGGTAAACAGGAGAAAACTGAGGTAAAGTAAAGACAACTGAGGTAAACTAAAGAAATATGAGGTAAACAAGAGAAAACAGGTAAAGTAAAGAAATCTGAGGTAAACTAAAGAAATATGAGGTAAACAAGAGAAAACAGGTAAAGTAAAGAAATCTGAGGTAAAGTAAAGAAATCTGAGGTAAACCGGAGAAAACTGATAAGCCAGAGAAAATTGGAGCAAATGGGTTCTGCACTATTTAGCTGCCAAACCTCTGTACTCTTGAAAACACTACTGTAAATGGGCCAGACTGTGAGAAATGGATTACCTTCTCCTAGCAGCAGAGCTCGCATTGGGAGAACTTTTAGATAATGATAGTGGAAGTTGTGGGAACGTTCCCTGTTAGCTGAGGAAGAACCACTTTTGGTTCTATAAAGAACCGTGTGTGTAATAGAGATGTGTGTCCTTCCAAGCTTAAAATCCCTAACGCTAAAAATGCTGCTTTATAGGCAACGGTATCGTCATGACCAACTGTGGAGCACCAGCTTCTTCAGCGGTGAGAGCAGATTGTCTGATCACTTACTGAGAAGAGTATTGTGCTTTATTAGAAAGCCTTATCTTGTGCTTCCACTCACTGGCCACTTTATTAGAAACACCTACCTTGTGCTTCCACTCACTGGCCACTTTATTGGAAACCCCCTGCCTTTTGATTCCACTCACTGGCCACTTTATTAGAAACACCAAATCAGTCTTATTGTAAGAGATAAAAGTGGAAGTATATTTTACTATCATGAATTTAACTTCACCAGTAAGCATTCAGCTGTGGTGTAAAATATTTTTAAGTAGTGAAACTCAATTTATACACTTACTTACTATTTAAAATGTTACACCAAATTACTTGTAACATTATAATAAAAAGACTTTTATTAATTTGTTTATATTTGAATTAGTTTAGATTCTGATTCTGATATTTGATATAGGAGTAAATATGAACTGCGCTTTGTCGCCACCATTTTGTGAAGCGGCTAAAGTGCAGCTGTGGTCTCAGTTCTTGCCACAGAATTTAGACCAATCAGGAGCTCGAACGTTGAACATGGCGTCTACCATGAGTTGAGTTACAGGAGTCTGACGATGCAGTAAATAAACGATAGTCCAGTTCTGGTCTGCTTAGAACCCATAATCACAGAACCTGCAGTTAGGATGAACCCGTGGTCCGAGCGAGTTCTGCAGCTCCTGCGCCGGATGAACAGCTTTCATTTACCGGGTCTGTTTGTGTATAACACCTCCTCCAGTTCAGAGTGTGTGTGTGTGTGTGTGTGTGTGTGTGTGTGTGTGTGTGTGTTTCTAATAAAGTGGCCAGCGAGTGGAAGCACAAGGTAGGGGTTTCTAATAAAGTGGCCAGTGAGTGGAAGCACAAGGTAGGTGTTTCTAATAAAGTGGCCAGTGAGTGGAAGCACAAGGCAGGTGTTCCTAATAAAGTGGCAAGTGAGTGGAAGCACAAGGTAGGGGTTTCTAATAAAGTGGCCAGTGAGTGGAAGCACAAGGTAGGTGTTCCTAATAAAGTGGCAAGTGAGTGGAAGCACAAGGTAGGTGTTCCTAATAAAGTGGCCAGTGAGTGGAAGCCCAAGATAGCAGGTGTTTCTGATAAATTGGCCAGTGAATAGTGTTCTAACTGCCATCCAAACTCAGAGTGCCTAGTTTTTAGGAACGCTGCTTCACAGGTGATGATGTCATAATGGCCCTGTGACATCACCACCCTGGAGCCTGTGTATAAATAGAGGCTGTAGAGCAGACCCTGACCATTCTGCTCCAGCCCTTCAAGGGTGCAGGACCTCTGACGACATGCTGAGGAAGTGTATTGCAGTCATGAAGAAGGATCAGAGAGGAGGTACGGGAGCAGACATGGATTACCTGAACTACAGGATCTCTCAGATGAGCAGCGACCAGAAACTCCAGGCAGCATGGAGGAGGCTTCAGGGAGAGATCAGCTGCATGAAGCAGTCGCTGGCCACTCAGAAGATGGAGAAGAAGGGGAAGGCAGAAGAAGGAGACTGGCCGAAGGTGCGAGGCCGGAGAAACACAGAGCAAGAAGGGCAGATCATAGTAAACACTGAATGGATGGACAAGGTGAGAAAGGCTCTGGAAACACTGGCCCAAGAAGATCCAGAGGACGATGAAGAAGAAGAGATGATCTCTGGTTTGAATGAACGCATCCAGAATCTCGAGGAGGACAGTAAGCAGCTGATGGATGAGCTGGAGAGGAAGGAGGAAGAGCTCGAGAGGAGCAGAGAGAAGCTGAGGGAACTATCAGAGAAGGTGAAGAACGTCATGGAAACTTCAGACAAGGTCCAGGCTAACACTCGTCAAACAAATGCCGCATATGAGTGCCTGATGAAGCAGAAGCTGAAGGAGTTGAGACGGCTGAACGAGGTGATGAGCGAGCCACTGGAGAAGGCAGTAAGGGAGAGGGAGGATAAGTTCCTCTTAGCTCTTCCTCTAGTGGTGCTGCAGAAGCAGAAGCTCATGCAGGAACTGAAGCAGAAGTCAGCTCTCCAGAGGACGAGCGAGGAGGAGGAGGGAGCGAAGGAGGCTGAGGAGCAAAGCACAGAGCAGCAGGAGAAGGCCATAGAGGGGGTGGAGGACAAGACGAAGGGGAGCTCCAGTGCTCTCATGAGTGAGAATGAGAAAGAAGGACGTGAGAGGGAGGAGAAAGAGGCTGGGGAGCAAAGCACAGAGCAGCAGGAGAAGGCCATGGAGAATGTGGAACAGAAGAAGAAGAAGGGGAAGAGGAGCTTCTGGAAAAGACTTGCTGCAGTGTTTAAAAAGAGAAAGTGAATAAGCAGAGATGTCTGCAAGAACAGAACCAGAAACCGAAACCGAACCAGAAACCGAACCAGAAACAGAACCAGAAACCGAACCAGAACCAGAACCCAGAACCGTCAAACAGCACCAACAACAAAAAAAACATAAAATATCATAATAAATAAACACAAAATAACGTTTTTGTGTAAAAATTGTACATAATTCTAGCAGCAGGTGTTGCCACTGCACAAACGTCTGAGTGACGCTGTGATGATATCTAATGCTAAAAGACTTATTTTATCTCAATGGAAAACCCACCATAACCCCCAAAAACAACACCACCCCAGACCTAGTCTGGACACCCCTAATAAAACCAGAACCAGAATGAGAGCACAAGATGTAACAGAACCAGTCCACAGACCATACACCCCACACACACACACACACACAGGCCTGTCACAATAATCACATTATTAATTTATTGTGCAATATATGGACATGTGATTTTTCAGAGCTCGATATTTCCTGTTGTGTTTACTTGTGTGTTTGTTTACATAAAAATGAACTCACCAGTATTTTAGCCAGTCGCACTATTCTGCTCTCGCGTCTGCTCTCGCGTCTGCTCTCTGTCGGAGACGAGGCTCGAGTCTGTGAATAGCAGTGCAATCTACTGTGTAGAAAAGCAGTGCAGTGCGCAAAAGGATCAGTGCATTAATAACAGCGCCTCCATACACATTCTTTAATACAAAATATTATACGTTTTGATAGGCAAAACAATTTATGTGATTATATCATCAGTATATCTGTATATCTGTTCTCAGACAATATACAGTCCATAACATTTTAATTTGACAAGCCTATTCACACACACACACACACACACACACACACACACAAACCTAAACACAATTCCAACAACCAAGAATTATATATGTGAGCAATATATCGGTATAATATTTCGATATACAATAATACAATAATATATCGATATACACTATATCGTTCCCTTCATCATTTGATTTATGTCTGATCCATTGTTTGTTCTCTAGTTCGTTTGTTTTTATTGATTTAGTTTGTTATGCTGTTTGTCTTCATGTTTCTTTCCCTTTCATCCCCATGATTGCCCCCCTCCCCTCTCCTTGTTACCCCTTATACCCCGAAAACATATTGGGATGCTTTTGGAAAGAAATACTAAAGACTTCCAATGAGGAAAGCTGGTGGTGGAATAAAAATAATAATAACAATAACAATAATAATAATAACAATAATAATAATAATAATAATTTGGGGGATTTTGTGTTGACTACCCAGCCAGTCAGAGTCCTATTAAAGTGTTTTTAATGTAAGTAACATTTTTGGACTTTCCTGCATGTGAACCCAATAATAAAGCTTTGTGACCCACCTGTAAGCAGCCTGGGTCTCCATTATGGCAACTCGCCTACAGACACATCATTCTCACCATGGATGCTGATGAGGATCTGAAGGATTTAATACACATCACTGATTTTGATATCTGTGCAGATCTTGTTAAAAATCTTCTTTAGAAAGCTGCATAAAACATGCACATCTGTCTGATTTAATGACGCAGGACTACAGGTGAGTTTTGTGTGATAATTTCATGAAATCAAGTGCCAGCCTTTCCATTACACAAGCGTGCCCTGATTCATGCAGATGTGCACTGCTGCTGTTTACTGGAAACAATTCAATCTAAAAATATGGATTTTAAATTGATCATTTTTATTCAGTCTAATAAAACCTCTAACACTTTTCCCCTGTTATCATCAGCTGAGACAGAAAAGGGCACAGAGCACCTGTACCTGCTCAATATGAATAAGTTATTAATAATACCTTGTACAATATCGCTTCAGGGCTACTTGAAGACTAAATTTAACATTAATTCACACATTTTTAACATAACTGGAACGCCAAACAAATAAGAATAATTCCCAAAGCCCCTTAAATTTCTCTGTATCTTTTTTTTATTATAAATATATTGCTAATGCTAATAACATGAATACATACATACATTGCTGTTTTCTAAATTTTCAGGCATTTATAAAGGCAATTATTGTATCTTAGCTACATTTATAATTGTTTTACTTCATGAATTATTACAGGTTGTTTTTAGATTATTAAACCTAGCTATTAAAGCTAAAATTCTAGCAGCAGCAAGTCTACAGCCCCATCTAGCTAACGTCTGTGCTAGCTACCAATCACTAGTTAGCTAACTTTAGCTAGCCACATTTCAAAAGCTTATTTAAAATAATATTTGTCCAAAAAACAGAAAACACTGCAAAGATTAATCAGCTGATAAATATGAGCCTGTATAGTTAGAGCCTGTTTTCACTGATGATGTAGTTAGTTAAAGATGTAGTCGGCTTGCTGGCTAGCTATAACTGCTGGCTAGCTATGATAGCTAGCTAGCGTTAGCGTCATGATTTTAGCTAGTTAACTAGTGTTTGCTCTTTTAATCAACATTAGTTTAAGGTAAAAATCTGTACAGAAACCTAGCTATAACACAGCCAACAGCTTTTAACTATCAGAAAACAGGATTTTACCTAAATGAACAGAATTCTCTCATCTAAACCTGAGAAAACCGAGGTCAATTCAACTGAGATAAAAAAAGAAAACTGAGGTAAAGTAAGATATATGAGGTAAACAGGAGAAAACTGAGGTACAGTAAAGAAATCTGAGGTAAACAGGAGAAAACTGAGGTAAAGTAAAGACAACTGAGGTAAAGTAAAGAAATCTGATGTAAACAGGAGAAAACTGAGGTAAAGTAAAGAAATCTGAGGTTAACAGGAGAAATCTGAGGTAAACAGGAGAAAACTGAGGTAAAGTAAAGAAATCTGATGCAAACAGGATAAAACTGAGGTAAAGTAAAGACAACTGAGGTAAACTAAAGAAATATGAGGTAAACAAGAGAAAACTGAGGTAAAGTAAAGAAATCTGAGGTAAACAGGAGAAAACTGAGGTAAAGTAAAGAAATCTGAGGTAAACAGGAGAGAACTGAGGTAAAGTAAAGACAACTGAGGTAAACTAAAGAAATATGAGGTAAACAAGAGAAAACTGAGGTAAAGTAAAGAAATCTGAGGTAAACAGGAGAAAACTGGGGTAAAGTAAAGAAATCCGAGGTAAAGTAAAGAAATCTGAGGTAAACAGGAGAAAACTGAAGTAAACAGGAGAGAACTGAGGTAAAGTAAAGAAATCTGAGGTAAACAGGAGAGAACTGAGGTAAAGTAAAGAAATCTGAGACAAACAGGAGAAAACTGAGGTAAAGTAAAGACAACTGAGGGAAACTAAAGAAATATGAGGTAAACAAGAGAAAACTGAGGTAAAGTAAAGAAATCTGAGGTAAACAGGAGAAAACTGAGGTAAAGTAAAGAAATCTGAGGTAAAGTAAAGAAATCTGAGGTAAACAGGAGAAAACTGGGGTAAAGTAAAGAAATCCGAGGTAAAGTAAAGAAATCTGAGGTAAACAGGAGAAACTGAGGTAAAGTAAAGAAATCTGAGGTAAACGGGAGAAAACTGGGGTAAAGTAAAGAAATCCGAGGTAAAGTAAAGAAATCTGAGGTAAACAGGAGAAACTGAGGTAAAGTAAAGAAATCTGAGGTAAACAGGAGAAAACTGAGGTAAAGTAAAGACAACTGAGGTAAACTAAAGAAATATAAGGTAAACAGGAGAAAACTGGGGTAAAGTAAAGAAATCTGAGGTAAACAGGAGAAACTGAGGTAAAGTAAAATAAATCTGAGGTAAAGTAAAAGAAATCTGAGGTAAACAGGAGAAAACTGGAGTAAAGTAAAGGAAATCTGAAGTAAACAGGAGAAAACTGAAGTAAACAGGAGAAAACTGAGGTAAAGTAAAGACAACTGAGGTAAACAGGAGAAAACTGAGGTAAAGAAAAGAAATCTGAGGTAAACAGGAGAAAACTGAGGTAATGTAAAGGAAATCTGAGGCAAACAGGAGAAAACTGAGGTAAAGTAAAGACAACTGAGGTAAACTAAAGAAATATGAGGTAAACAAGAGAAAACTGAGGTAAAGTAAAGAAATCTGAGGTAAACAGGAGAAAACTGGGGTAAAGTAAAGAAATCTGAGGTAAACAGGAGAAAACTGGGGTAAAGTAAAGAAATCCGAGGTAAAGTAAAGAAATCCGAGGTAAACAGGAGAAACTGAGGTAAAGTAAAATAAATCTGAGGTAAACAGGAGAAAACTGAGGTAAACAAGAGAAAACTGAGGTAAAGTAAAGAAATCTGAGGTAAACAGGAGAAAACTGGGGTAAAGTAAAGAAATCTTAGGTAAAGTAAAAGAAATCTGAGGTAAACAGGAGAAATCTTAGGTAAAGTAAAGGAAATCTGAAGTAAACAGGAGAAAACTGAAGTAAACAGGAGAAAACTGAGATAAAGTAAAGACAACTGAGGTAAAGTAAAGACAACTGAGATAAACAGAAGAAATCTGAGGTAAACAAGAGAAAACTGAGGTAAAGAAAAGAAATCTGAGGTAAACAGGAGAAAACTGAGGTAAAGTAAAGGAAATCTGAGGTAAACCGGAGAAAACTGAGGTAAAGGAAAGGAAATCTGAGGTAAACAGGAGAAAACTGATAAGCCAGAGAAAATTGGAGCAAATGGGTTCTGCACTATTTAGCTGCCAAACCTCTGTACTCTTGAAAACACTACTGTAAATGGGCCAGACTGTGAGAAATGGATTACCTTCTCCTAGCAGCAGAGCTCGCATTGGGAGAACTTTTAGATAATGTTAGTGGAAGTTGTGGGAACGTTCCCTGTTAGCTGAGGAAGAACCACTTTTGGTTCTATAAAGAACCGTGTGTGTAATAGAGATGTGTGTCCTTCCACGCTTAAAATCCCTAACGCTAAAAATGCTGCTTTATAGGCAACGGTATCGTCATGACCAACTGTGGAGCACCAGCTTCTTCAGCGGTGAGAGCAGATTGTCTGATCACTTACTGAGAAGAGTATTGTGCTTTATTAGAAAGCCTTATCTTGTGCTTCCACTCACTGGCCACTTTATTAGAAACACCAAATCAGTCTTATTGTAAGAGATAAAAGTGGAAGTATATTTTACTATCATGAATTTAACTTCACCAGTAAGCATTCAGCTGTGGTGTAAAATATTTTTAAGTAGTGAAACTCAATTTATACACTTACTTACTATTTAAAATGTTACACCAAATTACTTGTAACATTATAATAAAAAGACTTTTATTAATCTGTTTATATTTGAATTAGTTTAGATTCTGATTCTGATATTTGATATAGCAGTAAATATGAACTGCGCTTTGTCGCCACCATTTGGTGAAGCGGCTGAAGTGCAGCTGTGGTCTCAGTTCTTGCCACAGAATTTAGACCAATCAGGAGCTCGAACGTTGAACATGGCGTCTACCATGAGTTGAGTTACAGGAGTCTGTCGATGCAGTAAATAAACGATAGTCCAGTTCTGGTCTGCTTAGAACCCATAATCACAGAACCTGCAGTTAGGATGAACCCGTGGTCCGAGCGAGTTCTGCAGCTCCTGCGCCGGATGAACAGCTTTCATTTACCGGGTCTGTTTGTGTATAACACCTCCTCCAGTTCAGAGTGTGTGTGTGTGTGTTTCTAATAAAGTGGCCAGTGAGTGGAAGCACAAGGTAGGGGTTTCTAATAAAGTGGCCAGTGAGTGGAAGCACAAGGTAGGTGTTTCTAATAAAGTGGCCAGTGAGTGGAAGCACAAGGTAGGTGTTTCTAATAATGTGGCCAGTGGATGAAACGCCATTCATGTGTTGATCATTTCAACATCCCTAATAGAAAAACTAGATCAACTTCATTTATTGAAATGATAAATAAAAGCTCTTCATTTGACCTGAAGTTTAGTCCAGTAGGAAGGCGATTTGTAGAGCTCTCTCTAGATTGTGTGTGAGATTTACAGTCAAATGCTGCTAATCAGTGAAAAAGAAAGCCTGTAAAAGGGGGAAATGCCTTTTTTAAAGCATCATAAACAGTTTAATAAATCAAAAGCTGTTGAAACCTGCAGACACGCTAACTAGGGAGAAGACTGGAGTCTCCTGTGCTGGGGCAGAACCTCTCCACAGCTGTCAGGATGTTACCACAAATGCACAAAAATCTTTAGTATGAAGCTGTATATTTCAGAGAAGCTAAATGAAGTGTTTATGTGTAGGTGAGTCTGTCGACTCGGGTCTCAGCAACTGTAATGGCTATTTCTGTCCTTTAGCAAAACAAGGAGAGATCTGTACATCCTCTAACTGACCCAGAGCATTTCAATTGAAATCACTGTTAAAATCTGACATAACCCACGACAGTCCCTTTTCTCAGGTTGTTTCCAAAACATGCACCTACATGCTCCAAGAAATACAGGTGCTTCACATGGTTCTTTGAGTGATGCCATAGAAGAACCACTTTTGATTCCTGCAGAAAACAAGCAACTAATCATTCCTAATAAAGTGGCAAGTGAGTGGAAGGACGAGGCAGGTGTTCCTAATAAAGTGGCAAGTGAGTGGAAGCACAAGGTAGGTGTTCCTAATAAAGTGGCCAGTGAGTGGAAGCCCAAGATAGCAGGTGTTTCTGATAAATTGGCCAGTGAATAGTGTTCTAACTGCCATCCAAACTCAGAGTGCCTAGTTTTTAGGAACGCTGCTTCACAGGTGATGATGTCATAATGGCCCTGTGACATCACCACCCTGGAGCCTGTGTATAAATAGAGGCTGTAGAGCAGACCCTGACCATTCTGCTCCAGCCCTTCAAGGGTGCAGGACCTCTGACGACATGCTGAGGAAGTGTATTGCAGTCATGAAGAAGGATCAGAGAGGAGGTACGGGAGCAGACATGGATTACCTGAACTACAGGATCTCTCAGATGAGCAGCGACCAGAAACTCCAGGCAGCATGGAGGAGGCTTCAGGGAGAGATCAGCTGCATGAAGCAGTCGCTGGCCACTCAGAAGATGGAGAAGAAGGGGAAGGCAGAAGAAGGAGACTGGCTGAAGGTGCGAGGCCGGAGAAACACAGAGCAAGAAGGGCAGATCGTAGTAAACACTGAATGGATGGACAAGGTGAGAAAGGCTCTGGAAACACTGGCCCAAGAAGATCCAGAGGACGATGAAGAAGAAGAGATGATCTCTGGTTTGAATGAACGCATCCAGAATCTCGAGGAGGACAGTAAGCAGCTGATGGATGAGCTGGAGAGGAAGGAGGAAGAGCTCGAGAGGAGCAGAGAGAAGCTGAGGGAACTATCAGAGAAGGTGAAGAACGTCATGGAAACTTCAGACAAGGTCCAGGCTAACACTCGTCAAACAAATACCGCATATGAGTGCCTGATGAAGCAGAAGCTGAAGGAGTTGAGACGGCTGAACGAGGTGATGAGCGAGCCACTGGAGAAGGCAGTAAGGGAGAGGGAGGATAAGTTCCTCTTAGCTCTTCCTCTAGTGGTGCTGCAGAAGCAGAAGCTCATGCAGGAACTGAAGCAGAAGTCAGCTCTCCAGAGGACGAGCGAGGAGGAGGAGGGAGCGAAGGAGGCTGAGGAGCAAAGCACAGAGCAGCAGGAGAAGGCCATAGAGGCGGTGGAGGACAAGACGAAGGGAAGCTCCAGTGCTCTCATGAGTGCGAATGAGAAAGAAGGACGTGAGAGGGAGGAGAAAGAGGCTGGGGAGCAAAGCACAGAGCAGCAGGAGAAGGCCATGGAGAATGTGGAACAGAAGAAGAAGAAGGGGAAGAGGAGCTTCTGGAAAAGACTTGCTGCAGTGTTTAAAAAGAGAAAGTGAATAAGCAGAGATGTCTGCAAGAACAGAACCAGAAACCGAAACCGAACCAGAAACCGAACCAGAAACAGAACCAGAAACCGAACCAGAACCAGAACCCAGAACCGTCAAACAGCACCAACAACAAAAAAAACATAAAATATCATAATAAATAAACACAAAATAACGTTTTTGTGTAAAAATTGTACATAATTCTAGCAGCAGGTGTTGCCACTGCACAAACGTCTGAGTGACGCTGTGATGATATCTAATGCTAAAAGACTTATTTTATCTCAATGGAAAACCCACCATAACCCCCAAAAACAACACCACCCCAGACCTAGTCTGGACACCCCTAATAAAACCAGAACCAGAATGAGAGCACAAGATGTAACAGAACCAGTCCACAGACCATACACCCCACACACACACACACACACAGGCCTGTCACAATAATCACATTATTAATTTATTGTGCAATATATGGACATGTGATTTTTCAGAGCTCGATATTTCCTGTTGTGTTTACTTGTGTGTTTGTTTACATAAAAATGAACTCACCAGTATTTTAGCCAGTCGCACTATTCTGCTCTCGCGTCTGCTCTCGCGTCTGCTCTCTGTCGGAGACGAGGCTCGAGTCTGTGAATAGCAGTGCAATCTACTGTGTAGAAAAGCAGTGCAGTGCGCAAAAGGATCAGTGCATTAATAACAGCGCCTCCATACACATTCTTTAATACAAAATATTATACGTTTTGATAGGCAAAACAATTTATGTGATTATATCATCAGTATATCTGTATATCTGTTCTATCTATTCTCAGACAATATACAGTCCATAACATTTCAATTTGACAAGCCTATTCACACACACACACACACACACACACAAACCTAAACACAATTCCAACAACCAAGAATTATATATATGAGCAATATATCGTTATAATATATCGATATACAATAATACAATAATATATCGATATACACTATATCGTTCCCTTCATCATTTGATTTATGTCTGATCCATTGTTTGTTCTCTAGTTCGTTTGTTTTTATTGATTTAGTTTGTTATGCTGTTTGTCTTCATGTTTCTTTCCCCTTCATCCCCATGATTGCCCCTCTCCCCTCTCCTTGTTACCCCTTATACCCCGAAAACATATTGGGATGCTTTTGGAAAGAAATACTAAAGACTTCCAATGAGGAAAGCTGGTGGTGGAATAAAATAATAATAACAATAATAATAATAATAATAATAATTTGGGGGATTTTGTGTTGACTACCCAGCCAATCAGAGTCCTATTAAAGTGTTTTTAATGTAAGGAACATTTTTGGACTTTCCTGCATGTGAACCCAATAATAAAGCTTTGTGACCCACCTGTAAGCAGCCTGGGTCTCCATTATGGCAACTCGCCTACAGACACATCATTCTCACCATGGATGCTGATGAGGATCTGAAGGATTTAATACACATCACTGATTTTGATATCTGTGCAGATCTTGTTAATAATCTTCTTTAGAAAGCTGCATAAAACATGCACATCTGTCTGATTTAATGACGCAGGACTACAGGTGAGTTTTGTGTGATAATTTCATGAAATCAAGTGCCAGCCTTTCCATTACACAAGCGTGCCCTGATCCATGCAGATGTGCACTGCTGCTGTTTACTGGAAACAATTCAATCTAAAAATATGGATTTTAAATTGATCATTTTTATTCAGTCTAATAAAACCTCTAACACTTCCCCCCTGTTATCATCAGCTGAGACAGAAAAGGGCACAGAGCACCTGTACCTGCTCAATATGAATAAGTTATTAATAATACCTTGTACAATATCGCTTCAGGACTACTTAAAGACTAAGTTTAACATTAATTCACACATTTTTAACATAACTGGAACGCCAAACAAATAAGAATAATTCCCAAAGCTCATTTAATTTCTCTGTATCTTTTTTTTATTATAAATATATTGTTAATGCTAATAACATGAATACATACATACATTGCTGTTTTCTAAATTTTCAGGCATTTATAAAGGCAATTATTGTATCTTAGCTACATTTATAATTGTTTTACTTCATGAATTATTACAGGTTGTTTTTAGATTATTAAACCTAGCTATTAAAGCTATAATTCTAGCAGCAGCAAGTCTACAGCCCCATCTAGCTAACGTCTGTGCTAGCTACCAATCACTAGTTAGCTAACTTTAGCTAGCCACATTTCAAAAGCTTATTTAAAATAATATTTTTCCAAAAAACAGAAAACACTGCAAAGATTAATCAGCTGATAAATATGAGCCTGTATAGTTAGAGCCTGTTTTCACTGATGATGTAGTTAGTTAAAGATGTAGTCGGCTTGCTGGCTAGCTATAACTGCTGGCTAACTATGATAGCTAGCTAGCGTTAGATTCATGATTTTAGCTAGTTAACTAGTGTTTGCTCTTTTAATCAACATTAGTTTAAGGTAAAAATCTGTACAGAAACCTAGCTATAACACAGCCAACAGCTTTTAACTATCAGAAAACAGGATTTTTACCTAAATGAACAGAATTCTCTCATCTAAACCTGAGAAAACCGAGGTCAATTCAACTGAGATAAAAAAAGAAAACTGAGGTAAAGTAAGATATATGAGGTAAACAGGAGAAAACTGAGGTAAAGTAAAGAAATCTTAGGCAAACAGGAGAAAACTGAGGTAAAGTAAAGAAATCTGAGGTAAACAGGAGAAAACTGAGGTAAAGTAAAGCAATCTGAGGTAAACAGGAGAAAACTAAGGTAAAGTAAAGACAACTGAGGTAAAGTAAAGAAATCTGAGGTTAACAGGAGAAATCTGAGGTAAACAGGAGAAAACTGAGGTAAAGTAAAGAAATCTGAGGCAAACAGGAGAAAACTGAGGTAAAGTAAAGACAACTGAGGTAAACTAAAGAAATATGAGGTAAACAAGAGAAAACTGAGGTAAAGTAAAGAAATCTGAGGTAAACAGGAGAAAACTGAGGTAAAGTAAAGAAATCTGAGGCAAACAGGAGAAAACTGAGGTAAAGTAAAGACAACTGAGGTAAACTAAAGAAATATAAGGTAAACAGGAGAAAACTGGGGTAAAGTAAAGAAATCCGAGGTAAAGTAAAGAAATCTGAGTTAAAGAGGAGAAAACTGAAGTAAACAGGAGAAAACTGAGGTAAAGTAAAGAAATCTGAGGTAAACAGGAGAAACTGAGGTAAAGTAAAGAAATCTGAGGTAAACAGGAGAAAACTGAGGTAAAGTAAAGACAACTGAGGTAAACTAAAGAAATATGAGGTAAACAAGAGAAAACTGAGGTAAAGTAAAGAAATCTGAGGTAAACAGGAGAAAACTGAGGTAAAGTAAAGCAATCTGAGGTAAACAGGAGAAAACTAAGGTAAAGTAAAGAAATCTGAGGCAAACAGGAGAAAACTGAGGTAAAGTAAAGACAACTGAGGTAAAGTAAAGAAATCTGAGGTTAACAGGAGAAATCTGAGGTAAACAGGAGAAAACTGAGGTAAAGTAAAGAAATCTGAGGCAAACAGGAGAAAACTGAGGTAAAGTAAAGACAACTGAGGTAAACTAAAGAAATATGAGGTAAACAAGACAAAACTGAGGTAAAGTAAAGAAATCTGAGGTAAACAGGAGAAAACTGAGGTAAAGTAAAGAAATCTGAGGCAAACAGGAGAAAACTGAGGTAAAGTAAAGACAACTCAGGTAAACTAAAGAAATATGAGGTAAACAGGAGAAAACTGGGGTAAAGTAAAGAAATCCGAGGTAAAGTAAAGAAATCTGAGTTAAACAGGAGAAAACTGAAGTAAACAGGAGAAAACTGAGGTAAAGTAAAGAAATCTGAGGTAAACAGGAGAAACTGAGGAAAAGTAAAGAAATCTGAGGTAAACAGGAGAAAACTGAGGTAAAGTAAAGACAACTGAGGTAAACTAAAGAAATATGAGGTAAACAAGAGAAAACTGAGGTAAAGTAAAGAAATCTGAGGTAAACAGGAGAAAACTGAGAATGGGGAAGAAGATCAGAAGATGGAGAAGAAGGGGAAGGCAGAAGAAGGAGACTGGCCGAAGGTTTCACTGATGATGTAGTTAGTTAAAGATGTAGTCGGCTTGCTGGCTAGCTATAACTGCTGGCTAGCTATGATTGCTGGCTAGCTATGATAGCTAGCTAGCGTTAGATTCATGATTTTAGCTAGTTAACTAGTGTTTGCTCTTTTAATCAACATTAGTTTAAGGTAAAAATCTGTACAGAAACCTAGCTATAACACAGCCAACAGCTTTTAACTATCAGAAAACAGGATTTTACCTAAATGAACAGAATTCTCTCATCTAAACCTGAGAAAACCGAGGTCAATTCAACTGAGATAAAAAAAGAAAACTGAGGTAAAGTAAGATATATGAGGTAAACAGGAGAAAACTGAGGTAAAGTAAAGAAATCTTAGGCAAACAGGAGAAAACTGAGGTAAAGTAAAGAAATCTGAGGTAAACAGGAGAAAACTGAGGTAAAGTAAAGCAATCTGAGGTAAACAGGAGAAAACTAAGGTAAAGTAAAGAAATCTGAGGCAAACAGGAGAAAACTGAGGTAAAGTAAAGAGAACTGAGGTAAAGTAAAGAAATCTGAGGTTAACAGGAGAAATCTGAGGTAAACAGGAGAAAACTGAGGTAAAGTAAAGAAATCTGATGCAAACAGGAGAAAACTGAGGTAAAGTAAAGACAACTGAGGTAAACTAAAGAAATATGAGGTAAACAAGACAAAACTGAGGTAAAGTAAAGAAATCTGAGGTAAACAGGAGAAAACTGAGGTAAAGTAAAGAAATCTGAGGCAAACAGGAGAAAACTGAGGTAAAGTAAAGACAACTGAGGTAAACTAAAGAAATATGAGGTAAACAAGAGAAAACTGAGGTAAAGTAAAGAAATCTGAAGTAAACAGGAGAAAACTGGGGTAAAGTAAAGAAATCCGAGGTAAAGTAAAGAAATCTGAGGTAAACAGGAGAAAACTGAAGTAAACAGGAGAAAACTGAGGTAAAGTAAAGAAATCTGAGGTAAACAGGAGAAACTGAGGTAAAGTAAAGAAATCTGAGGTAAACAGGAGAAAACTGAGGTAAAGTAAAGACAACTGAGGTAAACTAAAGAAATATGAGGTAAACAAGAGAAAACAGGTAAAGTAAAGAAATCTGAGGTAAAGTAAAGAAATCTGAGGCAAACAGGAGAAAACTGATAAGCCAGAGAAAATTGGAGCAAATGGGTTCTGCACTATTTAGCTGCCAAACCTCTGTACTCTTGAAAACACTACTGTAAATGGGCCAGACTGTGAGAAATGGATTACCTTCTCCTAGCAGCAGAGCTCGCATTGGGAGAACTTTTAGATAATGATAGTGGAAGTTGTGGGAACGTTCCCTGTTAGCTGAGGAAGAACCACTTTTGGTTCTATAAAGAACCGTGTGTGTAATAGAGATGTGTGTCCTTCCACGCTTAAAATCCCTAACGCTAAAAATGCTGCTTTATAGGCAACGGTGTCGTCATGACCAACTGTGGAGCACCAGCTTCTTCAGCGGTGAGAGCAGATTGTCTGATCACTTACTGAGAAGAGTATTGTGCTTTATTAGAAAGCCTTATCTTGTGCTTCCACTCACTGGCCACTTTATTAGAAACACCAAATCAGTCTTATTGTAAGAGATAAAAGTGGAAGTATATTTTACTATCATGAATTTAACTTCACCAGTAAGCATTCAGCTGTGGTGTAAAATATTTTTAAGTAGTGAAACTCAATTTATACACTTACTTACTATTTAAAATGTTACACCAAATTACTTGTAACATTATAATAAAAAGACTTTTATTAATTTGTTTATATTTGAATTAGTTTAGATTCTGATTCTGATATTTAATATAGGAGTAAATATGAACTGCGCTTTGTCGCCACCATTTGGTGAAGCGGCTGAAGTGCAGCTGTGGTCTCAGTTCTTGCCACAGAATTTAGACCAATCAGGAGCTCGAACGTTGAACATGGCGTCTACCATGAGTTGAGTTACAGGAGTCTGACGATGCAGTAAATAAACGATAGTCCAGTTCTGGTCTGCTTAGAACCCATAATCACAGAACCTGCAGTTAGGATGAACCCGTGGTCCGAGCGAGTTCTGCAGCTCCTGCGCCGGATGAACAGCTTTCATTTACCGGGTCTGTTTGTGTATAACACCTCCTCCAGTTCAGAGTGTGTGTGTGTGTGTGTGTGTTTCTAATAAAGTGGCCAGCGAGTGGAAGCACAAGGTAGGGGTTTCTAATAAAGTGGCCAGTGAGTGGAAGCACAAGGTAGGTGTTTCTAATAAAGTGGCCAGTGAGTGGAAGCACAAGGCAGGTGTTCCTAATAAAGTGGCAAGTGAGTGGAAGCACAAGGTAGGGGTTTCTAATAAAGTGGCCAGTGAGTGGAAGCACAAGGTAGGTGTTTCTAATAAAGTGGCCAGTGAGTGGAAGCACAAGGCAGGTGTTCCTAATAAAGTGGCAAGTGAGTGGAAGCACAAGGTAGGTGTTCCTAATAAAGTGGCCAGTGAGTGGAAGCCCAAGGTAGCAGGTGTTTCTGATAAATTGGCCAGTGAATAGTGTTCTAACTGCCATCCAAACTCAGAGTGCCTAGTTTTTAGGAACGCTGCTTTACAGGTGATGATGTCATAATGGCCCTGTGACATCACCACCCTGGAGCCTGTGTATAAATAGAGGCTGTAGAGCAGACCCTGACCATTCTGCTCCAGCCCTTCAAGGGTGCAGGACCTCTGACGACATGCTGAGGAAGTGTATTGCAGTCATGAAGAAGGATCAGAGAGGAGGTACAGGAGCAGACATGGATTACCTGAACTACAGGATCTCTCAGATGAGCAGCGACCAGAAACTCCAGGCAGCATGGAGGAGGCTTCAGGGAGAGATCAGCTGCATGAAGCAGTCGCTGGCCACTCAGAAGATGGAGAAGAAGGGGAAGGCAGAAGAAGGAGACTGGCTGAAGGTGCGAGTCCGGAGAAACACAGAGCAAGAAGGGCAGATCATAGTAAACACTGAATGGATGGACAAGGTGAGAAAGGCTCTGGAAACACTGGCCCAAGAAGATCCAGAGGACGATGAAGAAGAAGAGATGATCTCTGGTTTGAATGAACGCATCCAGAATCTCGAGGAGGACAGTAAGCAGCTGATGGATGAGCTGGAGAGGAAGGAGGAAGAGCTCGAGAGGAGCAGAGAGAAGCTGAGGGAACTATCAGAGAAGGTGAAGAACGTCATGGAAACTTCAGACAAGGTCCAGGCTAACACTCGTCAAACAAATGCCGCATATGAGTGCCTGATGAAGCAGAAGCTGAAGGAGTTGAGACGGCTGAACGAGGTGATGAGCGAGCCACTGGAGAAGGCAGTAAGGGAGAGGGAGGATAAGTTCCTCTTAGCTCTTCCTCTAGTGGTGCTGCAGAAGCAGAAGCTCATGCAGGAACTGAAGCAGAAGTCAGCTCTCCAGAGGACGAGCGAGGAGGAGGAGGGAGCGAAGGAGGCTGAGGAGCAAAGCACAGAGCAGCAGGAGAAGGCCATAGAGGGGGTGGAGGACAAGACGAAGGGAAGCTCCAGTGCTCTCATGAGTGCGAATGAGAAAGAAGGACGTGAGAGGGAGGAGAAAGAGGCTGGGGAGCAAAGCACAGAGCAGCAGGAGAAGGCCATGGAGAATGTGGAACAGAAGAAGAAGAAGGGGAAGAGGAGCTTCTGGAAAAGACTTGCTGCAGTGTTTAAAAAGAGAAAGTGAATAAGCAGAGATGTCTGCAAGAACAGAACCAGAAACCGAAACCGAACCAGAAACCGAACCAGAAACAGAACCAAAAACAGAACCAGAAACCGAACCAGAACCAGAACCCAAACCGTCAAACAGCACCAACAACAAAAAAAACATAAAATATCATAATAAATAAACACAAAATAACGTTTTTGTGTAAAAATTGTACATAATTCTAGCAGCAGGTATTGCCACTGCACAAACGTCTGAGTGACGCTGTGATGATATCTAATGCTAAAAGACTTATTTTATCTCAATGGAAAACCCACCATAACCCCCAAAAACAACACCACCCCAGACCTAGTCTGGACACCCCTAATAAAACCAGAACCAGAATGAGAGCACAAGATGTAACAGAACCAGTCCACAGACCATACACCCGACACACACACACACACACACAGGCCTGTCACAATAATCACATTATTAATTTATTGTGCAATATATGGACATGTGATTTTTCAGAGCTCGATATTTCCTGTTGTGTTTACTTGTGTGTTTGTTTACATAAAAATGAACTCACCAGTATTTTAGCCAGTCGCACTATTCTGCTCTCGCGTCTGCTCTCGCGTCTGCTCTCTGTCGGAGACGAGGCTCGAGTCTGTGAATAGCAGTGCAATCTACTGTGTAGAAAAGCAGTGCAGTGCGCAAAAGGATCAGTGCATTAATAACAGCGCCTCCATACACATTCTTTAATACAAAATATTATACGTTTTGATAGGCAAAACAATTTATGAAGATTATATCATCAGTATATCTGTATATCTGTTCTATCTATTCTCAGACAATATACAGTCCATAACATTTTAATTTGACAAGCCTATTCACACACACACACACACACACACACACACACACAAACCTAAACACAATTCCAACAACCAAGAATTATATATGTGAGCAATATATCGGTATAATATATCGATATACAATAATACAATAATATATCGATATACACTATATCGTTCCCTTCATCATTTGTTTTATGTCTGATCCATTGTTTGTTCTCTAGTTCGTTTGTTTTTATTGATTTAGTTTGTTATGCTGTTTGTCTTCATGTTTCTTTCCCCCTCATCCCCATGATTGCCCCCCTCCCCTCTCCTTGTTACCCCTTATACCCCGAAAACATATTGGGATGCTTTTGGAAAGAAATACTAAAGACTTCCAATGAGGAAAGCTGGTGGTGGAATAAAATAATAATAACAATAATAATAATAATAATAATAATTTGGGGGATTTTGTGTTGACTACCCAGCCAATCAGAGTCCTATTAAAGTGTTTTTAATGTAAGGAACATTTTTGGACTTTCCTGCATGTGAACCCAATAATAAAGCTTTGTGACCCACCTGTAAGCAGCCTGGGTCTCCATTATGGCAACTCGCCTACAGACACATCATTCTCACCATGGATGCTGATGAGGATCTGAAGGATTTAATACACATCACTGATTTTGATATCTGTGCAGATCTTGTTAAAAATCTTCTTTAGAAAGCTGCATAAAACATGCACATCTGTCTGATTTAATGACGCAGGACTACAGGTGAGTTTTGTGTGATAATTTTATGAAATCAAGTGCCAGCCTTTCCATTACACAAGCGTGCCCTGATCCATGCAGATGTGCACTGCTGCTGTTTACTGGAAACAATTCAATCTAAAAATATAGATTTTAAATTGATCATTTTTATTCAGTCTAATAAAACCTCTAACACTTCCCCCCCTGTTATCATCAGCTGAGACAGAAAAGGGCACAGAGCACCTGTACCTGCTCAATATGAATAAGTTATTAATAATACATTGTACAATATCGCTTCAGGGCTACTTGAAGACTAAATTTAACATTAATTCACACATTTTTAACATAACTGGAACGCCAAACAAATAAGAATAATTCCCAAAGCTCATTTAATTTCTCTGTATCTTTTTTTATTATAAATATATTGTTAATGCTAATAATATGAATACATACATACATTGCTGTTTTCTACATTTTCAGGCATTTATAAAGGCAATTATTGTATCTTAGCTACATTTATAATTGTTTTACTTCATGAATTATTACAGGTTGTTTTTAGATTATTAAACCTAGCTATTAAAGCTATAATTCTAGCAGCAGCAAGTCTACAGCCCCATCTAGCTAACGTCTGTGCTAGCTACCAATCACTAGTTAGCTAACTTTAGCTAGCCACATTTCAAAAGCTTATTTAAAATAATATTTGTCCAAAAAACAGAAAACACTGCAAAGATTAATCAGCTGATAAATATGAGCCTGTATAGTTAGAGCCTGTTTTCACTGATGATGTAGTTAGTTAAAGATGTAGTCGGCTTGCTGGCTAGCTATAACTGCTGGCTAGCTATGATAGCTAGCTAGCGTTAGCGTCATGATTTTAGCTAGTTAACTAGTGTTTGCTCTTTTAATCAACATTAGTTTAAGGTAAAAATCTGTACAGAAACCTAGCTATAACACAGCCAACAGCTTTTAACTATCAGAAAACAGGATTTTACCTAAATGAACAGAATTCTCTCATCTAAACCTGAGAAAACCGAGGTCAATTCAACTGAGATAAAAAAAGAAAACTGAGGTAAAGTAAGATATATGAGGTAAACAGGAGAAAACTGAGGTAAAGTAAAGAAATCTGAGGTAAACAGGAGAAATCTGATGTAAACAGGAGAAAACTGAGGTAAAGTAAAGACAACTGAGGTAAACTAAAGAAATATGAGGTAAACAAGAGAAACTGAGGTAAACAAGACAAAACTGAGGTAAAGTAAAGAAATCTGAGGTAAACAGGAGAAAACTGAGGTAAAGTAAAGAAATCTGATGCAAACAGGAGAAAACTGAGGTAAAGTAAAGACAACTGAGGTAAACTAAAGAAACATGAGGTAAACAAGAGAAACTGAGGTAAACAAGAGAAAACTGAGGTAAAGTAAAGAAATCTGAAGTAAACAGGAGAAAACTGGGGTAAAGTAAAGAAATCCGCGGTAAAGTAAAGAAATCTGAGGTAAACAGGAGAAAACTGAAGTAAACAGGAGAAAACTGAGGTAAAGTAAAGAAATCTGAGGTAAACAGGAGAAACTGAGGTAAATTAAAGAAATCTGAGGTAAACAGGAGAAAACTTAGGTAAAGTAAAGACAACTGAGGTAAACTAAAGAAATATGAGGTAAACAAGAGAAAACAGGTAAAGTAAAGAAATCTGAGGTAAAGTAAAGAAATCTGAGGCAAACAGGAGAAAACTGATAAGCCAGAGAAAATTGGAGCAAATGGGTTCTGCACTATTTAGCTGCCAAACCTCTGTACTCTTGAAAACACTACTGTAAATGGGCCAGACTGTGAGAAATGGATTACCTTCTCCTAGCAGCAGAGCTCGCATTGGGAGAACTTTTAGATAATGATAGTGGAAGTTGTGGGAACGTTCCCTGTTAGCTGAGGAAGAACCACTTTTGGTTCTATAAAGAACCGTGTGTGTAATAGAGATGTGTGTCCTTCCACGCTTAAAATCCCTAACGCTAAAAATGCTGCTTTATAGGCAACGGTATCGTCATGACCAACTGTGGAGCACCAGCTTCTTCAGCGGTGAGAGCAGATTGTCTGATCACTTACTGAGAAGAGTATTGGGCTTTATTAGAAAGCCTTATCTTGTGCTTCCACTCACTGGCCACTTTATTAGAAACACCAAATCAGTCTTATTGTAAGAGATAAAAGTGGAAGTATATTTTACTATCATGAATTTAACTTCACCAGTAAGCATTCAGCTGTGGTGTAAAATATTTTTAAGTAGTGAAACTCAATTTATACACTTACTTACTATTTAAAATGTTACACCAAATTACTTGTAACATTATAATAAAAAGACTTTTATTAATTTGTTTATATTTGAATTAGTTTAGATTCTGATTCTGATATTTGATATAGGAGTAAATATGAACTGCGCTTTGTCGCCACCATTTGGTGAAGCGGCTGAAGTGCAGCTGTGGTCTCAGTTCTTGCCACAGAATTTAGACCAATCAGGAGCTCGAACGTTGAACATGGCGTCTACCATGAGTTGAGTTACAGGAGTCTGACGATGCAGTAAATAAACGATAGTCCAGTTCTGGTCTGCTTAGAACCCATAATCACAGAACCTGCAGTTAGGATGAACCCGTGGTCCGAGCGAGTTCTGCAGCTCCTGCGCCGGATGAACAGCTTTCATTTACCGGGTCTGTTTGTGTATAACACCTCCTCCAGTTCAGAGTGTGTGTGTGTGTGTGTGTGTGTGTGTGTGTGTGTGTTTCTAATAAAGTGGCCAGCGAGTGGAAGCACAAGGTAGGGGTTTCTAATAAAGTGGCCAGTGAGTGGAAGCACAAGGTAGGTGTTTCTAATAAAGTGGCCAGTGAGTGGAAGCACAAGGCAGGTGTTCCTAATAAAGTGGCAAGTGAGTGGAAGCACAAGGTAGGGGTTTCTAATAAAGTGGCCAGTGAGTGGAAGCACAAGGTAGGTGTTTCTAATAAAGTGGCCAGTGAGTGGAAGCACAAGGCAGGTGTTCCTAATAAAGTGGCAAGTGAGTGGAAGCACAAGGTAGGTGTTCCTAATAAAGTGGCCAGTGAGTGGAAGCCCAAGGTAGCAGGTGTTTCTGATAAATTGGCCAGTGAATAGTGTTCTAACTGCCATCCAAACTCAGAGTGCCTAGTTTTTAGGAACGCTGCTTTACAGGTGATGATGTCATAATGGCCCTGTGACATCACCACCCTGGAGCCTGTGTATAAATAGAGGCTGTAGAGCAGACCCTGACCATTCTGCTCCAGCCCTTCAAGGGTGCAGGACCTCTGACGACATGCTGAGGAAGTGTATTGCAGTCATGAAGAGGGATCAGAGAGGAGGTACGGGAGCAGACATGGATTACCTGAACTACAGGATCTCTCAGATGAGCAGCGACCAGAAACTCCAGGCAGCATGGAGGAGGCTTCAGGGAGAGATCAGCTGCATGAAGCAGTCGCTGGCCACTCAGAAGATGGAGAAGAAGGGGAAGGCAGAAGAAGGAGACTGGCTGAAGGTGCGAGGCCGGAGAAACACAGAGCAAGAAGGGCAGATCGTAGTAAACACTGAATGGATGGACAAGGTGAGAAAGGCTCTGGAAACACTGGCCCAAGAAGATCCAGAGGACGATGAAGAAGAAGAGATGATCTCTGGTTTGAATGAACGCATCCAGAATCTCGAGGAGGACAGTAAGCAGCTGATGGATGAGCTGGAGAGGAAGGAGGAAGAGCTCGAGAGGAGCAGAGAGAAGCTGAGGGAACTATCAGAGAAGGTGAAGAACGTCATGGAAACTTCAGACAAGGTCCAGGCTAACACTCGTCAAACAAATGCCGCATATGAGTGCCTGATGAAGCAGAAGCTGAAGGAGTTGAGACGGCTGAACGAGGTGATGAGCGAGCCACTGGAGAAGGCAGTAAGGGAGAGGGAGGATAAGTTCCTCTTAGCTCTTCCTCTAGTGGTGCTGCAGAAGCAGAAGCTCATGCAGGAACTGAAGCAGAAGTCAGCTCTCCAGAGGACGAGCGAGGAGGAGGAGGGAGCGAAGGAGGCTGAGGAGCAAAGCACAGAGCAGCAGGAGAAGGCCATAGAGGCGGTGGAGGACAAGACGAAGGGAAGCTCCAGTGCTCTCATGAGTGCGAATGAGAAAGAAGGACGTGAGAGGGAGGAGAAAGAGGCTGGGGAGCAAAGCACAGAGCAGCAGGAGAAGGCCATGGAGAATGTGGAACAGAAGAAGAAGAAGGGGAAGAGGAGCTTCTGGAAAAGACTTGCTGCAGTGTTTAAAAAGAGAAAGTGAATAAGCAGAGATGTCTGCAAGAACAGAACCAGAAACCGAAACCGAACCAGAAACCGAACCAGAACCAGAACCCAGAACCGTCAAACAGCACCAACAACAAAAAAAAAAACATAAAATATCATAATAAATAAACACAAAATAACGTTTTTGTGTAAAAATTGTACATAATTCTAGCAGCAGGTGTTGCCACTGCACAAACGTCTGAGTGACGCTGTGATGATATCTAATGCTAAAAGACTTATTTTATCTCAATGGAAAACCCACCATAACCCCCAAAAACAACACCACCCCAGACCTAGTCTGGACACCCCTAATAAAACCAGAACCAGAATGAGAGCACAAGATGTAACAGAACCAGTCCACAGACCATACACCCCCCCCCACACACACACACACAGGCCTGTCACAATAATCACATTATTAATTTATTGTGCAATATATGGACATGTGATTTTTCAGAGCTCGATATTTCCTGTTGTGTTTACTTGTGTGTTTGTTTACATAAAAATGAACTCACCAGTATTTTAGCCAGTCGCACTATTCTGCTCTCGCGTCTGCTCTCGCGTCTGCTCTCTGTCGGAGACGAGGCTCGAGTCTGTGAATAGCAGTGCAATCTACTGTGTAGAAAAGCAGTGCAGTGCGCAAAAGGATCAGTGCATTAATAACAGCGCCTCCATACACATTCTTTAATACAAAATATTATACGTTTTGATAGGCAAAACAATTTATGTGATTATATCATCAGTATATCTGTATATCTGTTCTATCTATTCTCAGACAATATACAGTCCATAACATTTTAATTTGACAAGCCTATTCACACACACACACACACACACACACACAAACCTAAACACAATTCCAACAACCAAGAATTATATATGTGAGCAATATATCGTTATAATATATCGATATACAACAATACAATAATATATCGATATACACTATATCGTTCCCTTCATCGTTTGTTTTATGTCTGATCCATTGTTTGTTCTCTAGTTCGTTTGTTTTTATTGATTTAGTTTGTTATGCTGTTTGTCTTCATGTTTCTTTCCCCCTCATCCCCATGATTGCCCCCCTCCCCTCTCCTTGTTACCCCTTATACCCCGAAAACATATTGGGATGCTTTTGGAAAGAAATACTAAAGACTTCCAATGAGGAAAGCTGGTGGTGGAATAAAATAATAATAATAATAATAATAATTTGGGGGAGTTTGTGTTGACTACCCAGCCAATCAGAGTCCTATTAAAGTGTTTTTAATGTAAGGAACATTTTTGGACTTTCCTGCATGTGAACCCAATAATAAAGCTTTGTGACCCACCTGTAAGCAGCCTGGGTCTCCATTATGGCAACTCGCCTACAGACACATCATTCTCACCATGGATGCTGATGAGGATCTGAAGGATTTAATACACATCACTGATTTTGATATCTGTGCAGATCTTGTTAAAAATCTTCTTTAGAAAGCTGCATAAAACATGCACATCTGTCTGATTTAATGACGCAGGACTACAGGTGAGTTTTGTGTGATAATTTCATGAAATCAAGTGCCAGCCTTTCCATTACACAAGCGTGCCCTGATCCATGCAGATGTGCACTGCTGCTGTTTACTGGAAACAATTCAATCTAAAAATATAGATTTTAAATTGATCATTTTTATTCAGTCTAATAAAACCTCTAACACTTTTCCCCTGTTATCATCAGCTGAGACAGAAAAGGGCACAGAGCACCTGTACCTGCTCAATATGAATAAGTTATTAATAATACCTTGTACAATATCGCTTCAGGGCTACTTGAAGACTAAATTTAACATTAATTCACACATTTTTAACATAACTGGAACGCCAAACAAATAAGAATAATTCCCAAAGCCCCTTAAATTTCTCTGTATCTTTTTTTTATTATAAATATATTGTTAATGCTAATAACATGAATACATACATACATTGCTGTTTTCTAAATTTTCAGGCATTTATAAAGGCAATTATTGTATCTTAGCTACATTTATAATTGTTTTACTTCATGAATTATTACAGGTTGTTTTTAGATTATTAAACCTAGCTATTAAAGCTATAATTCTAGCAGCAGCAAGTCTACAGCCCCATCTAGCTAACGTCTGTGCTAGCTACCAATCACTAGTTAGCTAACTTTAGCTAGCCACATTTCAAAAGCTTATTTAAAATAATATTTGTCCAAAAAACAGAAAACACTGCAAAGATTAATCAGCTGATAAATATGAGCCTGTATAGTTAGAGCCTGTTTTCACTGATGATGTAGTTAGTTAAAGATGTAGTCGGCTTGCTGGCTAGCTATAACTGCTGGCTAGCTATGATAGCTAGCTAGCGTTAGCGTCATGATTTTAGCTAGTTAACTAGTGTTTGCTCTTTTAATCAACATTAGTTTAAGGTAAAAATCTGTACAGAAACCTAGCTATAACACAGCCAACAGCTTTTAACTATCAGAAAACAGGATTTTTACCTAAATGAACAGAATTCTCTCATCTAAACCTGAGAAAACCGAGGTCAATTCAACTGAGATAAAAAAAGAAAACTGAGGTAAAGTAAGATATATGAGGTAAACAGGAGAAAACTGAGGTAAAGTAAAGAAATCTGAGGTAAACAGGAGAAATCTGATGTAAACAGGAGAAAACTGAGGTAAAGTAAAGACAATTGAGGTAAACTAAAGAAATATGAGGTAAACAAGACAAAACTGAGGTAAAGTAAAGAAATCTGAGGTAAACAGGAGAAAACTGAGGTAAAGTAAAGAAATCTGATGCAAACAGGAGAAAACTGAGGTAAAGTAAAGACAACTGAGGTAAACTAAAGAAATATGAGGTAAACAAGACAAAACTGAGGTAAAGTAAAGAAATCTGAGGTAAACAGGAGAAAACTGAGGTAAAGTAAAGAAATCTGAGGCAAACAGGAGAAAACTGAGGTAAAGTAAAGACAACTGAGGTAAACTAAAGAAATATGAGGTAAACAAGAGAAAACTGAGGTAAAGTAAAGAAAACTGAGGTAAAGTAAAGAAATCTGAAGTAAACAGGAGAAAACTGGGGTAAAGTAAAGAAATCCGAGGTAAAGTAAAGAAATCTGAGGTAAACAGGAGAAAACTGAAGTAAACAGGAGAAAACTGAGGTAAAGTAAAGAAATCTGAGGTAAACAGGAGAAACTGAGGTAAAGTAAAGAAATCTGAGGTAAACAGGAGAAAACTGAGGTAAAGTAAAGACAACTGAGGTAAACTAAAGAAATATGAGGTAAACAAGAGAAAACAGGTAAACTAAAGAAATCTGAGGTAAAGTAAAGAAATCTGAGGCAAACAGGAGAAAACTGATAAGCCAGAGAAAATTGGAGCAAATGGGTTCTGCACTATTTAGCTGCCAAACCTCTGTACTCTTGAAAACACTACTGTAAATGGGCCAGACTGTGAGAAATGGATTACCTTCTCCTAGCAGCAGAGCTCACATTGGGAGAACTTTTAGATAATGATAGTGGAAGTTGTGGGAACGTTCCCTGTTAGCTGAGGAAGAACCACTTTTGGTTCTATAAAGAACCGTGTGTGTAATAGAGATGTGTGTCCTTCCACGCTTAAAATCCCTAACGCTAAAAATGCTGCTTTATAGGCAACGGTATCGTCATGACCAACTGTGGAGCACCAGCTTCTTCAGCGGTGAGAGCAGATTGTCTGATCACTTACTGAGAAGAGTATTGTGCTTTATTAGAAAGCCTTATCTTGTGCTTCCACTCACTGGCCACTTTATTAGAAACACCAAATCAGTCTTATTGTAAGAGATAAAAGTGGAAGTATATTTTACTATCATGAATTTAACTTCACCAGTAAGCATTCAGCTGTGGTGTAAAATATTTTTAAGTAGTGAAACTCAATTTATACACTTACTTACTATTTAAAATGTTACACCAAATTACTTGTAACATTATAATAAAAAGACTTTTATTAATTTGTTTATATTTGAATTAGTTTAGATTCTGATTCTGATATTTGATATAGGAGTAAATATGAACTGCGCTTTGTCGCCACCATTTGGTGAAGCGGCTGAAGTGCAGCTGTGGTCTCAGTTCTTGCCACAGAATTTAGACCAATCAGGAGCTCGAACGTTGAACATGGCGTCTACCATGAGTTGAGTTACAGGAGTCTGACGATGCAGTAAATAAACGATAGTCCAGTTCTGGTCTGCTTAGAACCCATAATCACAGAACCTGCAGTTAGGATGAACCCGTGGTCCGAGCGAGTTCTGCAGCTCCTGCGCCGGATGAACAGCTTTCATTTACCGGGTCTGTTTGTGTATAACACCTCCTCCAGTTCAGAGTGTGTGTGTGTGTGTGTGTGTGTGTGTGTGTGTGTGTGTGTGTTCTAATAAAGTGGCCAGCGAGTGGAAGCACAAGGTAGGGGTTTCTAATAAAGTGGCCAGTGAGTGGAAGCACAAGGTAGGTGTTTCTAATAAAGTGGCCAGTGAGTGGAAGCACAAGGCAGGTGTTCCTAATAAAGTGGCAAGTGAGTGGAAGCACAAGGTAGGGGTTTCTAATAAAGTGGCCAGTGAGTGGAAGCACAAGGTAGGTGTTTCTAATAAAGTGGCCAGTGAGTGGAAGCACAAGGCAGGTGTTCCTAATAAAGTGGCAAGTGAGTGGAAGCACAAGGTAGGTGTTCCTAATAAAGTGGCCAGTGAGTGGAAGCCCAAGGTAGCAGGTGTTTCTGATAAATTGGCCAGTGAATAGTGTTCTAACTGCCATCCAAACTCAGAGTGCCTAGTTTTTAGGAACGCTGCTTTACAGGTGATGATGTCATAATGGCCCTGTGACATCACCACCCTGGAGCCTGTGTATAAATAGAGGCTGTAGAGCAGACCCTGACCATTCTGCTCCAGCCCTTCAAGGGTGCAGGACCTCTGACGACATGCTGAGGAAGTGTATTGCAGTCATGAAGAAGGATCAGAGAGGAGGTACGGGAGCAGACATGGATTACCTGAACTACAGGATCTCTCAGATGAGCAGCGACCAGAAACTCCAGGCAGCATGGAGGAGGCTTCAGGGAGAGATCAGCTGCATGAAGCAGTCGCTGGCCACTCAGAAGATGGAGAAGAAGGGGAAGGCAGAAGAAGGAGACTGGCCGAAGGTGCGAGGCCGGAGAAACACAGAGCAAGAAGGGCAGATCATAGTAAACACTGAATGGATGGACAAGGTGAGAAAGGCTCTGGAAACACTGGCCCAAGAAGATCCAGAGGACGATGAAGAAGAAGAGATGATCTCTGGTTTGAATGAACGCATCCAGAATCTCGAGGAGGACAGTAAGCAGCTGATGGATGAGCTGGAGAGGAAGGAGGAAGAGCTCGAGAGGAGCAGAGAGAAGCTGAGGGAACTATCAGAGAAGGTGAAGAACGTCATGGAAACTTCAGACAAGGTCCAGGCTAACACTCGTCAAACAAATGCCGCATATGAGTGCCTGATGAAGCAGAAGCTGAAGGAGTTGAGACGGCTGAACGAGGTGATGAGCGAGCCACTGGAGAAGGCAGTAAGGGAGAGGGAGGATAAGTTCCTCTTAGCTCTTCCTCTAGTGGTGCTGCAGAAGCAGAAGCTCATGCAGGAACTGAAGCAGAAGTCAGCTCTCCAGAGGACGAGCGAGGAGGAGGAGGGAGCGAAGGAGGCTGAGGAGCAAAGCACAGAGCAGCAGGAGAAGGCCATAGAGGGGGTGGAGGACAAGACGAAGGGGAGCTCCAGTGCTCTCATGAGTGAGAATGAGAAAGAAGGACGTGAGAGGGAGGAGAAAGAGGCTGGGGAGCAAAGCACAGAGCAGCAGGAGAAGGCCATGGAGAATGTGGAACAGAAGAAGAAGAAGGGGAAGAGGAGCTTCTGGAAAAGACTTGCTGCAGTGTTTAAAAAGAGAAAGTGAATAAGCAGAGATGTCTGCAAGAACAGAACCAGAAACCGAAACCGAACCAGAAACCGAACCAGAAACAGAACCAGAAACCGAACCAGAACCAGAACCCAGAACCGTCAAACAGCACCAACAACAAAAAAAACATAAAATATCATAATAAATAAACACAAAATAACGTTTTTGTGTAAAAATTGTACATAATTCTAGCAGCAGGTGTTGCCACTGCACAAACGTCTGAGTGACGCTGTGATGATATCTAATGCTAAAAGACTTATTTTATCTCAATGGAAAACCCACCATAACCCCCAAAAACAACACCACCCCAGACCTAGTCTGGACACCCCTAATAAAACCAGAACCAGAATGAGAGCACAAGATGTAACAGAACCAGTCCACAGACCATACACCCCACACACACACACACACACAGGCCTGTCACAATAATCACATTATTAATTTATTGTGCAATATATGGACATGTGATTTTTCAGAGCTCGATATTTCCTGTTGTGTTTACTTGTGTGTTTGTTTACATAAAAATGAACTCACCAGTATTTTAGCCAGTCGCACTATTCTGCTCTCGCGTCTGCTCTCGCGTCTGCTCTCTGTCGGAGACGAGGCTCGAGTCTGTGAATAGCAGTGCAATCTACTGTGTAGAAAAGCAGTGCAGTGCGCAAAAGGATCAGTGCATTAATAACAGCGCCTCCATACACATTCTTTAATACAAAATATTATACGTTTTGATAGGCAAAACAATTTATGTGATTATATCATCAGTATATCTGTATATCTGTTCTCAGACAATATACAGTCCATAACATTTTAATTTGACAAGCCTATTCACACACACACACACACACACACACACACACACAAACCTAAACACAATTCCAACAACCAAGAATTATATATGTGAGCAATATATCGGTATAATATTTCGATATACAATAATACAATAATATATCGATATACACTATATCGTTCCCTTCATCATTTGATTTATGTCTGATCCATTGTTTGTTCTCTAGTTCGTTTGTTTTTATTGATTTAGTTTGTTATGCTGTTTGTCTTCATGTTTCTTTCCCTTTCATCCCCATGATTGCCCCCCTCCCCTCTCCTTGTTACCCCTTATACCCCGAAAACATATTGGGATGCTTTTGGAAAGAAATACTAAAGACTTCCAATGAGGAAAGCTGGTGGTGGAATAAAAATAATAATAACAATAACAATAATAATAATAACAATAATAATAATAATAATAATTTGGGGGATTTTGTGTTGACTACCCAGCCAGTCAGAGTCCTATTAAAGTGTTTTTAATGTAAGTAACATTTTTGGACTTTCCTGCATGTGAACCCAATAATAAAGCTTTGTGACCCACCTGTAAGCAGCCTGGGTCTCCATTATGGCAACTCGCCTACAGACACATCATTCTCACCATGGATGCTGATGAGGATCTGAAGGATTTAATACACATCACTGATTTTGATATCTGTGCAGATCTTGTTAAAAATCTTCTTTAGAAAGCTGCATAAAACATGCACATCTGTCTGATTTAATGACGCAGGACTACAGGTGAGTTTTGTGTGATAATTTCATGAAATCAAGTGCCAGCCTTTCCATTACACAAGCGTGCCCTGATTCATGCAGATGTGCACTGCTGCTGTTTACTGGAAACAATTCAATCTAAAAATATGGATTTTAAATTGATCATTTTTATTCAGTCTAATAAAACCTCTAACACTTTTCCCCTGTTATCATCAGCTGAGACAGAAAAGGGCACAGAGCACCTGTACCTGCTCAATATGAATAAGTTATTAATAATACCTTGTACAATATCGCTTCAGGGCTACTTGAAGACTAAATTTAACATTAATTCACACATTTTTAACATAACTGGAACGCCAAACAAATAAGAATAATTCCCAAAGCCCCTTAAATTTCTCTGTATCTTTTTTTTATTATAAATATATTGCTAATGCTAATAACATGAATACATACATACATTGCTGTTTTCTAAATTTTCAGGCATTTATAAAGGCAATTATTGTATCTTAGCTACATTTATAATTGTTTTACTTCATGAATTATTACAGGTTGTTTTTAGATTATTAAACCTAGCTATTAAAGCTAAAATTCTAGCAGCAGCAAGTCTACAGCCCCATCTAGCTAACGTCTGTGCTAGCTACCAATCACTAGTTAGCTAACTTTAGCTAGCCACATTTCAAAAGCTTATTTAAAATAATATTTGTCCAAAAAACAGAAAACACTGCAAAGATTAATCAGCTGATAAATATGAGCCTGTATAGTTAGAGCCTGTTTTCACTGATGATGTAGTTAGTTAAAGATGTAGTCGGCTTGCTGGCTAGCTATAACTGCTGGCTAGCTATGATAGCTAGCTAGCGTTAGCGTCATGATTTTAGCTAGTTAACTAGTGTTTGCTCTTTTAATCAACATTAGTTTAAGGTAAAAATCTGTACAGAAACCTAGCTATAACACAGCCAACAGCTTTTAACTATCAGAAAACAGGATTTTACCTAAATGAACAGAATTCTCTCATCTAAACCTGAGAAAACCGAGGTCAATTCAACTGAGATAAAAAAAGAAAACTGAGGTAAAGTAAGATATATGAGGTAAACAGGAGAAAACTGAGGTAAAGTAAAGAAATCTGAGGTAAACAGGAGAAAACTGAGGTAAAGTAAAGACAACTGAGGTAAAGTAAAGAAATCTGATGTAAACAGGAGAAAACTGAGGTAAAGTAAAGAAATCTGAGGTTAACAGGAGAAATCTGAGGTAAACAGGAGAAAACTGAGGTAAAGTAAAGAAATCTGATGCAAACAGGATAAAACTGAGGTAAAGTAAAGACAACTGAGGTAAACTAAAGAAATATGAGGTAAACAAGAGAAAACTGAGGTAAAGTAAAGAAATCTGAGGTAAACAGGAGAAAACTGAGGTAAAGTAAAGAAATCTGAGGTAAACAGGAGAGAACTGAGGTAAAGTAAAGACAACTGAGGTAAACTAAAGAAATATGAGGTAAACAAGAGAAAACTGAGGTAAAGTAAAGAAATCTGAGGTAAACAGGAGAAAACTGGGGTAAAGTAAAGAAATCCGAGGTAAAGTAAAGAAATCTGAGGTAAACAGGAGAAAACTGAAGTAAACAGGAGAGAACTGAGGTAAAGTAAAGAAATCTGAGGTAAACAGGAGAGAACTGAGGTAAAGTAAAGAAATCTGAGACAAACAGGAGAAAACTGAGGTAAAGTAAAGACAACTGAGGGAAACTAAAGAAATATGAGGTAAACAAGAGAAAACTGAGGTAAAGTAAAGAAATCTGAGGTAAACAGGAGAAAACTGAGGTAAAGTAAAGAAATCTGAGGTAAAGTAAAGAAATCTGAGGTAAACAGGAGAAAACTGGGGTAAAGTAAAGAAATCCGAGGTAAAGTAAAGAAATCTGAGGTAAACAGGAGAAACTGAGGTAAAGTAAAGAAATCTGAGGTAAACAGGAGAAAACTGGGGTAAAGTAAAGAAATCCGAGGTAAAGTAAAGAAATCTGAGGTAAACAGGAGAAACTGAGGTAAAGTAAAGAAATCTGAGGTAAACAGGAGAAAACTGAGGTAAAGTAAAGAAATCTGAGGTAAAGTAAAGAAATCTGAGGTAAACAGGAGAAAACTGGGGTAAAGTAAAGAAATCCGAGGTAAAGTAAAGAAATCTGAGGTAAACAGGAGAAACTGAGGTAAAGTAAAGAAATCTGAGGTAAACAGGAGAAAACTGAGGTAAAGTAAAGACAACTGAGGTAAACTAAAGAAATATGAGGTAAACAAGAGAAAACAGGTAAACTAAAGAAATCTGAGGTAAAGTAAAGAAATCTGAGGCAAACAGGAGAAAACTGATAAGCCAGAGAAAATTGGAGCAAATGGGTTCTGCACTATTTAGCTGCCAAACCTCTGTACTCTTGAAAACACTACTGTAAATGGGCCAGACTGTGAGAAATGGATTACCTTCTCCTAGCAGCAGAGCTCGCATTGGGAGAACTTTTAGATAATGATAGTGGAAGTTGTGGGAACGTTCCCTGTTAGCTGAGGAAGAACCACTTTTGGTTCTATAAAGAACCGTGTGTGTAATAGAGATGTGTGTCCTTCCACGCTTAAAATCCCTAACGCTAAAAATGCTGCTTTATAGGCAACGGTATCGTCATGACCAACTGTGGAGCACCAGCTTCTTCAGCGGTGAGAGCAGATTGTCTGATCACTTACTGAGAAGAGTATTGTGCTTTATTAGAAAGCCTTATCTTGTGCTTCCACTCCCTGGCCACTTTATTAGAAACACCAAATCAGTCTTATTGTAAGAGATAAAAGTGGAAGTATATTTTACTATCATGAATTTAACTTCACCAGTAAGCATTCAGCTGTGGTGTAAAATATTTTTAAGTAGTGAAACTCAATTTATACACTTACTTACTATTTAAAATGTTACACCAAATTACTTGTAACATTATAATAAAAAGACTTTTATTAATTTGTTTATATTTGAATTAGTTTAGATTCTGATTCTGATATTTGATATAGGAGTAAATATGAACTGCGCTTTGTCGCCACCATTTTGTGAAGCGGCTGAAGTGCAGCTGTGGTCTCAGTTCTTGCCACAGAATTTAGACCAATCAGGAGCTCGAACGTTGAACATGGCGTCTACCATGAGTTAAGTTACAGGAGTCTGTCGATGCAGTAAATAAACGATAGTCCAGTTCTGGTCTGCTTAGAACCCATAATCACAGAACCTGCAGTTAGGATGAACCCGTGGTCCGAGCGAGTTCTGCAGCTCCTGCGCCGGATGAACAGCTTTCATTTACCGGGTCTGTTTGTGTATAACACCTCCTCCAGTTCAGAGTGTGTGTGTGTGTGTTTGTTTCTAATAAAGTGGCCAGTGAGTGGAAGCACAAGGTAGGTGTTTCTAATAAAGTGGCCAGTGAGTGGAAGCACAAGGCAGGTGTTCCTAATAAAGTGGCAAGTGAGTGGAAGCACAAGGTAGGGGTTTCTAATAAAGTGGCCAGTGAGTGGAAGCACAAGGTAGGTGTTTCTAATAAAGTGGCCAGTGAGTGGAAGCACAAGGCAGGTGTTCCTAATAAAGTGGCAAGTGAGTGGAAGCACAAGGTAGGTGTTCCTAATAAAGTGGCCAGTGAGTGGAAGCACAAGATAGCAGGTGTTTCTGATAAATTGGCCAGTGAATAGTGTTCTAACTGCCATCCAAACTCAGAGTGCCTAGTTTTTAGGAACGCTGCTTTACAGGTGATGATGTCATAATGGCCCTGTGACATCACCACCCTGGAGCCTGTGTATAAATAGAGGCTGTAGAGCAGACCCTGACCATTCTGCTCCAGCCCTTCAAGGGTGCAGGACCTCTGACGACATGCTGAGGAAGTGTATTGCAGTCATGAAGAAGGATCAGAGAGGAGGTACGGGAGCAGACATGGATTACCTGAACTACAGGATTTCTCAGATGAGCAGCGACCAGAAACTCCAGGCAGCATGGAGGAGGCTTCAGGGAGAGATCAGCTGCATGAAGCAGTCGCTGGCCACTCAGAAGATGGAGAAGAAGGGGAAGGCAGAAGAAGGAGACTGGCTGAAGGTGCGAGGCCGGAGAAACACAGAGCAAGAAGGGCAGATCGTAGTAAACACCGAATGGATGGACAAGGTGAGAAAGGCTCTGGAAACACTGGCCCAAGAAGATCCAGAGGACGATGAAGAAGAAGAGATGATCTCTGGTTTGAATGAACGCATCCAGAATCTCGAGGAGGACAGTAAGCAGCTGATGGATGAGCTGGAGAGGAAGGAGGAAGAGCTCGAGAGGAGCAGAGAGAAGCTGAGGGAACTATCAGAGAAGGTGAAGAACGTCATGGAAACTTCAGACAAGGTCCAGGCTAACACTCGTCAAACAAATGCCGCATATGAGTGCCTGATGAAGCAGAAGCTGAAGGAGTTGAGACGGCTGAACGAGGTGATGAGCGAGCCACTGGAGAAGGCAGTAAGGGAGAGGGAGGATAAGTTCCTCTTAGCTCTTCCTCTAGTGGTGCTGCAGAAGCAGAAGCTCATGCAGGAACTGAAGCAGAAGTCAGCTCTCCAGAGGACGAGCGAGGAGGAGGAGGGAGCGAAGGAGGCTGAGGAGCAAAGCACAGAGCAGCAGGAGAAGGCCATAGAGGGGGTGGAGGACAAGACGAAGGGAAGCTCCAGTGCTCTCATGAGTGAGAATGAGAAAGAAGGACGTGAGAGGGAGGAGAAAGAGGCTGGGGAGCAAAGCACAGAGCAGCAGGAGAAGGCCATGGAGAATGTGGAACAGAAGAAGAAGAAGGGGAAGAGGAGCTTCTGGAAAAGACTTGCTGCAGTGTTTAAAAAGAGAAAGTGAATAAGCAGAGATGTCTGCAAGAACAGAACCAGAAACCGAAACCGAACCAGAAACCGAACCAGAAACAGAACCAAAAACAGAACCAGAAACCGAACCAGAACCAGAACCCAAACCGTCAAACAGCACCAACAACAAAAAAAACATAAAATATCATAATAAATAAACACAAAATAACGTTTTTGTGTAAAAATTGTACATAATTCTAGCAGCAGGTGTTGCCACTGCACAAACGTCTGAGTGACGCTGTGATGATATCTAATGCTAAAAGACTTATTTTATCTCAATGGAAAACCCACCATAACCCCCAAAAACAACACCACCCCAGACCTAGTCTGGACACCCCTAATAAAACCAGAACCAGAATGAGAGCACAAGATGTAACAGAACCAGTCCACAGACCATACACCCCCCCCCACACACACACACACACACACAGGCCTGTCACAATAATCACATTATTAATTTATTGTGCAATATATGGACATGTGATTTTTCAGAGCTCGATATTTCCTGTTGTGTTTACTTGTGTGTTTGTTTACATAAAAATGAACTCACCAGTATTTTAGCCAGTCGCACTATTCTGCTCTCGCGTCTGCTCTCGCGTCTGCTCTCTGTCGGAGACGAGGCTCGAGTCTGTGAATAGCAGTGCAATCTACTGTGTAGAAAAGCAGTGCAGTGCGCAAAAGGATCAGTGCATTAATAACAGCGCCTCCATACACATTCTTTAATACAAAATATTATACGTTTTGATAGGCAAAACAATTTATGTGATTATATCATCAGTATATCTGTATATCTGTTCTCAGACAATATACAGTCCATAACATTTTAATTTGACAAGCCTATTCACACACACACACACACACACACACACAAACCTAAACACAATTCCAACAACCAAGAATTATATATGTGAGCAATATATCGTTATAATATATCGATATACAACAATACAATAATATATCGATATACACTATATCGTTCCCTTCATCGTTTGTTTTATGTCTGATCCATTGTTTGTTCTCTAGTTCGTTTGTTTTTATTGATTTAGTTTGTTATGCTGTTTGTCTTCATGTTTCTTTCCCCCTCATCCCCATGATTGCCCCCCTCCCCTCTCCTTGTTACCCCTTATACCCCGAAAACATATTGGGATGCTTTTGGAAAGAAATACTAAAGACTTCCAATGAGGAAAGCTGGTGGTGGAATAAAAATAATAAAAACAATAATAATAATAATAATAATTTGGGGGAGTTTGTGTTGACTACCCAGCCAATCAGAGTCCTATTAAAGTGTTTTTAATGTAAGGAACATTTTTGGACTTTCCTGCATGTGAACCCAATAATAAAGCTTTGTGACCCACCTGTAAGCAGCCTGGGTCTCCATTATGGCAACTCGCCTACAGACACATCATTCTCACCATGGATGCTGATGAGGATCTGAAGGATTTAATACACATCACTGATTTTGATATCTGTGCAGATCTTGTTAAAAATCTTCTTTAGAAAGCTGCATAAAACATGCACATCTGTCTGATTTAATGACGCAGGACTACAGGTGAGTTTTGTGTGATAATTTCATGAAATCAAGTGCCAGCCTTTCCATTACACAAGCGTGCCCTGATCCATGCAGATGTGCACTGCTGCTGTTTACTGGAAACAATTCAATCTAAAAATATGGATTTTAAATTGATCATTTTTATTCAGTCTAATAAAACCTCTAACACTTTTCCCCTGTTATCATCAGCTGAGACAGAAAAGGGCACAGAGCACCTGTACCTGCTCAATATGAATAAGTTATTAATAATACCTTGTACAATATCGCTTCAGGACTACTTAAAGACTAAATTTAACATTAATTCACACATTTTTAACATAACTGGAACGCCAAACAAATAAGAATAATTCCCAAAGCTCATTTAATTTCTCTGTATCTTTTTTTTATTATAAATATATTGTTAATGCTAATAACATGAATACATACATACATTGCTGTTTTCTAAATTTTCAGGCATTTATAAAGGCAATTATTGTATCTTAGCTACATTTATAATTGTTTTACTTCATGAATTATTACAGGTTGTTTTTAGATTATTAAACCTAGCTATTAAAGCTATAATTCTAGCAGCAGCAAGTCTACAGCCCCATCTAGCTAACGTCTGTGCTAGCTACCAATCACTAGTTAGCTAACTTTAGCTAGCCACATTTCAAAAGCTTATTTAAAATAATATTTGTCCAAAAAACAGAAAACACTGCAAAGATTAATCAGCTGATAAATATGAGCCTGTATAGTTAGAGCCTGTTTTCACTGATGATGTAGTTAGTTAAAGATGTAGTCGGCTTGCTGGCTAGCTATAACTGCTGGCTAGCTATGATAGCTAGCTAGCGTTAGATTCATGATTTTAGCTAGTTAACTAGTGTTTGCTCTTTTAATCAACATTAGTTTAAGGTAAAAATCTGTACAGAAACCTAGCTATAACACAGCCAACAGCTTTTAACTATCAGAAAACAGGATTTTACCTAAATGAACAGAATTCTCTCATCTAAACCTGAGAAAACCGAGGTCAATTCAACTGAGATAAAAAAAGAAAACTGAGGTAAAGTAAGATATATGAGGTAAACAGGAGAAAACTGAGGTAAAGTAAAGAAATCTGAGGTAAACAGGAGAAACTGAGGTAAAGTAAAGAAATCTGAGGTAAACAGGAGAAAACTGAAGTAGTGAAACTCAATTTATACACTTACTTACTATTTAAAATGTTACACCAAATTACTTGTAACATTATAATAAAAAGACTTTTATTAATCTGTTTATATTTGAATTAGTTTAGATTCTGATTCTGATATTTGATATAGGAGTAAATATGAACTGCGCTTTGTCGCCACCATTTGGTGAAGCGGCTGAAGTGCAGCTGTGGTCTCAGTTCTTGCCACAGAATTTAGACCAATCAGGAGCTCGAACGTTGAACATGGCGTCTACCATGAGTTGAGTTACAGGAGTCTGACGATGCAGTAAATAAACGATAGTCCAGTTCTGGTCTGCTTAGAACCCATAATCACAGAACCTGCAGTTAGGATGAACCCGTGGTCCGAGCGAGTTCTGCAGCTCCTGCGCCGGATGAACAGCTTTCATTTACCGGGTCTGTTTGTGTATAACACCTCCTCCAGTTCAGAGTGTGTGTGTGTGTGTGTGTGTGTGTGTGTGTTTTAACCGTCACTGTTGGTCCGTTTCTTCCAGGATCCAGTATAGAAACGTGTCTGCGGTTCGAGATTGGGGGGCAGCAGGTGGGCTGGGTCCCCCCGAACGTGGTGTCCGTCCTGGGCAGATTCCCTGAAGTTTTCTGCCCTCCACACGGGGGCGCTGTGTCTCTGTGCCCCAAGCTAGACTCTTCAGACAGCAGGTCAGATGCTCTGGAGGCTGTCCTGCAGGAGCTGAGGGCTGGAGGGTCCTTCACCTGTCTGAAAGGCTGGAGGGACGAGGTGAGAACACCTGAGAACACCTGAGAACACCTGAGGCCGGTTCCACAGGAAGCTCTGCAGTGTTAAAGGAGCAGTTCAGTCAGCAGCGAAACTCTCATGATTGATCACTGATCCCGGTTCAGCCGATCGGTCGAGACGTGGTCGGGATCTGACGTGAGCTTCTTTAGTTTACAACAGGAGAGGCTAGGCTAACACTGCTAACAAACACTGGACTTAGACTGTCACCAATCTCATCTCTGGAGACACGCCCCCAAAACGCTCAGCCGGCCTCTCAGCCGGTCTCTCAGCCGGTCTCTCAGCCGGTCTCTCAGCCGGTCTCTCAGCCGGCCTCTCAGCCGGTCTCTCAGCCGGTCTCTCAGAGCTCCTCCATCAGATCTTCGTTAGTTTGATAAATGTGTGTTTTGTCTTGTAGAAATACGCAGTGATGCCGAGGTATTGTGACGCTCCTTTGATGCACATGGAGAGAGCTGCAACAAGTAAGAGTTTATCACACACACATATACACACACACACACACACACACATATATACACACACACACACACACACACTAGCAGGATTTCCATCCCAGTTTTTAAATACCATACTGTCGCATGGCTGATCAGGTGTTTCCATTATTGTGTCCAGCCATAGCTCTGAGACACGAGGGCCTGAGCAAGAAACCTAGAACATATGTTTTACTCATCAAACTTAAAAAAGTCTATTATAGATTCAGAGGAGGTGATTAGTGGACGATTATTTAGAATTTTATTATTAATTAATAATTACTTTCCACTCCGGTGTACACAGAGAGCGGCTAAATTCAGATTACTGTTGGATCTGTTAAAGCTAAATTAACACATTTCATTTATTAGAGAATTAGAGAAGATGGAAAAGCAAAATGGTTTAGAGAATAACCAACAACAGAAAAATTATTTAAGAAAAAAAATTAAAAAGTAATTAATTAAAGGCTAAATAAATAAAAACAAGAAGAATCAGGCAGGCCTAGTGACCCTGCCTGCTATAGGACCCCAGCCTTGCCCTCAAGCTGCAGACCCCAGATTTTCTTAGTGTTTAGATGTGAAGGGCCCTGGACCTCATCAACATGGCTTGTGACTAATGCTGTGTTAGCGGTGCTGGTCAGGCCGGTGGGCGGCACGGTAACGATGCTAACGCCATGTTAGCAATGCGGTAGCAGTGCTAGTGCCACAATTATAACGCCATAATGAGGCAAACCGGAAACAATGTTGGGCGCCATGGTAACGATGCTGCGAGAGGCCCACGGTTGGTGCGGTAGCGATGTTGGACGAGGCCGGCGATCCCCATCGCCACATTGCTAATGCTGTTCAGCCCAGTAGCTAAGGGTACCGGTACCGCTGATGGGCTCAGTAGTGTTGCTGCGTGAGGCGGCCTGTGCGTTAACACTGCAGTAGCGGTGCTGGGCGAGGCCGGTGGACGGCGCACTGTTAACTTCTGTTGACGCGATGTGGAGTTGACATGCCATCACTACTGGTTACCCACCTGATCCCAAATGTAGGCAGTCAGGAAGGGGGTCCATGCGTGCAGCACTGGGGGACATGGAGTTATAATGGTGCATTTCTGCTTTCAGGTCTGTTTGGAGTGAAACGTTACGGTGTCCATGTTAACGGCTTCAGTCGGGATGGAAGTGGACATCTGAGCATGTGGGTGGCGAGGAGGTCAAAAACTAAACAGACTTACCCTGGAAAACTGGACAACCTGGTAAGACATCTGCATTCATGAAGTCGTGTGCAAAATGTGCACTCCTGGTCTAATCACATCAGCCTTACTGTTTATTTACTGAGTTTCTCATGCAGTACACACACACAGGCTGGGGGCGTGGTTTACATTCAGTAAATAAACAAATAGAAACACTGTTTAGTGCAGAAAGATTTTCATATTTAAGTTAAGAACATCTGCAACCTGAACCATTTGAACCAGAGTACATAAACCTCTGCATACGACTGATTGCAGTTTCTTCTGAAATCAAGGGTATTAAAGAGTTAGAGTTGATCCTGCTTTTGTTGGAATAACTGTCTCTACTGTCCAGAGTAGAGGAATCTTGGAGAAAGATTGGTGTGAGGATTTGACTGTATTCAACAAAAAGAGCGTTAGGGAAGTCATAATGTTGGATGATGGATGATCACCACCTCACCTCATCCCAAAAGTACTGGATGGAGCTCCTCCACCATCATTCCAGAGAACACAGCTCCTCCACTGCTCCACAGCTCCTCAATTCCTCTAGTCCACGCCTGGCATTAGGCAGCATGGAGCCAATAGGGTCATGTTGAGTCTATTCTATTGGCAGTACTTCTCTACAGGCAAGACAAGCTCTGTGTGTGTGTGCATTTGCACATCTGTGTCAGCAATGGTTGCAACTTAAAGAAGCTGAATGCGTTGAGTAGAAAGAGTGTCCACAAACATGTGGACATATAGTGCATATTTGATATATTTGACCTTTGAATTCGGTGATACTGTGTGTGCAGGCAGCTGGAGGTCTTGCTGCAGGATGTAGTGTTAAACACACTCTGGTGAAAGAGTGTGAAGAGGAGGCGTGTGTCCCTCCTTCACTGTCAGAGAGAGCGACACCTGTAGGAACCATCAGGTACATCACCTTCTAAATCCCTTCTAAACAAAGCTTGCATCGGAATAAAGACCCCACAGGCCGCTCATTTCCGTCCACATAGTCAACATTTTCCATTTTCTGGATTGTAATAAATGGTTTTATGCATTTACACACTTTGATGTCCAGCGTCGTAAATTAATCTAGAACATGTTTGTTAAGAACCCTGCTACAGAGTGAAGTGAAATTGGATGAATCAATGCTAATTATTTTCATAATGGATTTGATTCTGTCCTGCTGATGTTCTCCTCTGTCTGCAGCTACACATATGAAGATAAAGATGGAGTTTTCCCTGAGTGCCAATTTGTGTTTGATCTGGAGCTGCCTAATGACTTTAAGCCAAAGATTGGGGATGGAGAGGTGCAGGACTTCTACTATTACCCTATAGAGAAGGTACACCATCTACTGATACCGTATAGTGAAGATAACATCCAGTAGTACCTTATAGAGAAGCTACAGCGTCTACTGGGTACCTTATAGAGAAGCTACAGCGTCTGCTAGTACCTTATAGAGAAGCTACAGCGTCTGCTAGTACCTTATAGAGAAGCTACAGCGTCTACTGGGTACCTTATAGAGAAGCTACAGCGTCTGCTAGTACCTTATAGAGAAGCTACAGCGTCTACTGGGTACCTTATAGAGAAGCTACAGCGTCTGCTAGTACCTTATAGAGAAGCTACAGCGTCTGCTAGTACCTTATAGAGAAGCTACAGCGTCTGCTAGTACCTTATAGAGAAAGATGGTAAACATCCACCTTTTATTGATCTGAAAAAAGGTTAAAGGTTATTAGCACGTTCTCGCTTTCAGGAACCATTCATTTCAAACATCTCTACATATGTGCTGATCTATACAAACTGTATACTCCATTGTGTTTGTATGAAATGTACTGTGTGTGTGTGTGTGTGTGTGTGTGTGTGTAGGTGAAAGAGCTGCTTGTGAGTGAGGAGTTTAAGCCTAACTGTGCCATGGTGGTGCTGGACTTCCTCATCAGACACTCCGTCATCAAGCCTGACTCAGGTGAGTCCTGCACAGACATAACCTGATTTTCACTTCCTACTTTTATTCATACATGTGAACCCATCACCCTGTAGAACTCAGCACCAACTCCAGAACCAGACCCATCCAACCCACCTGCAGCAGATACTGAATAATTCATAGCAGTTACTAAATAACTCTTAAGTACTGAATAATCCATAGTACAGACTGCATACTTTACATACATACTAGTTGCTCAATAACTAGTAGGTACTGAATAATTTATAGCAGTTACTTTATAATGAATAGTGGATATTGTTATAGTTCATAGTAGTTGATTAAATAACATGGGTACTGAATAGTTTCTAGCAGTTACTGAATAATTCATAGCAGATACTGAATGGTTCATAATACATACTGCATAATTCATAGTAGTTGCTCAATAACTAGTAGGTATTGAATAATTCATACTGGAGACTGAATAATGCATGGTACATAATGAATAATTCATAGTGGATACTGAATAGTTAATACATACTGAATAATTCATAGCGGATATTGTTGTAGTTCATAGTAGTTGATAAAGAACATTACTGAATAATCAATAGTGGATAATGAATAATTCACACTAGATACTAAATAACTCATAGTGGATCTGAATAGTTCAGCTGTTTGACAGGCTCACTGTATCGCCCATCTCCCACTAACAATTCATCCACTGGGACTTTGTCTTGCTTTTCTGTATCTCTCCTTCAGAGCCGTACTATCAGGAGTTTGTCGCTGGCTTGCACAGAGCATTATGACACAGAACCGTGCTCTGCAGTCGTGGCCCAAACTGGAAACACTACAACTTTAGAAAACACCAGTGTGAGAGAGAGAGAGAGAGAGAGAGAGAGAGAGTGAGAAAGAGAGAGAGAACTCGTACACTCCTTTTACATCTACATGTTTACATTTGAGCCATGAACAAACACCACAGGGAGAGTTTCCCTATAACAACTTTTATTTTTTTCTCAGACTTTAAAACAACTTTGTCGAAATCCAGAGATGCACTCGTGTACAAAAGATTATTTATGCATCAGAGGCTTTTTCCCGACAGCGTAATGCAGAATCTCATCAGAAATTGCTTGCATTTGTATGATATGGCATTAAAACAGCTGTTTTCAAATCGTGTTTCTAACTTTTTGTCCTCATTCTTTTAAAATGTAAGATCTAAGTTAACATTGTTTATTTAACATAAGTGAAAATGAAACAGAACAAGCCAGTAGAACGCCACAAAACCGGTAAAGCGTACAGCGTGCTGCGTACTGCTGAAGCACAGGGTACAGTAAAAGAAAGCCCAACATCAGGGGGTTTGTTTTTTCTCTTCTTTCTTTTTAGAGAACTAAAGAAATATGTTTATCACATCTTTAAAAAAAACTGGCACCAACACCAGAGGAACTGAAATGAGGAGAAATAGAACATTAACCCAACAGTGACTGACCGTCTGCATGACTGCAGCCTTTTAAAGTTGGAGTTTTGAGCTTCGATGGAGCTGATCGACCTGAAGTTTTCCTTTATAAAATTACAATACAATAAACGAGCATATAAAACAGCCACGAGGGTAAAGCGGTAGTATCGTTACGGCTGAATGCGTCGCACTCTGAGATTTATAGGCAAAGGCAAAAGTGTACGAGATACATTACATAAGATAAAATCGCATTTGAGACGTAGAAGACTGATGACGATTTTAACCAGTGACTCAACTGTCAGCGTTACACTGGAGGGGTTTAGAGAGGGGTCTGTTAAAGTGGTAGTTTGGCTGATAATCAAATTTGCACAGTTTAATGTACTTAGTTAGCCAAATCAGGTGTCTCAAACTGGTGTCTCAAGTGTTCGGTGCTTCTTTAGGGTCACACTGATGCTACAAGGCCTCGTAACTCCAGTCTAGAACTAAAGAAGCACCAAACAGCTTGGCTGATTGACTACATTTGCAGTATTCGCCAAATTATCGCTTTAACTGACAGGGTTAGTGTGTCTGCTGCTGGGGGAGGAGATGGACACACACAGGACAGCAGCAGTTCAGCTGACAGACAGCAAATAATCTGAAAAAAAAAAACAACCACCCAAAAACGATGCACTGGGTCCCTGGGAGCAAGGCCTCGACTGAGGCAGCGGCTGAATCAGATATGACTCCGCCTATACAGTACACAAAACCTGCACCCTGACCGGTGGGCATCGTATGAAAAGGAGTCATCTCAGATTCAGCATTTGATCTGTTCAGGCTCCGCCCACAAATGTTTTCTTTCATAGCTCCTGTTACTCGGTTGGACAAGCTCTAGTAAAAATAGTAAAATCCCATTCACACCTCGGTGTATATCACAATACCTACATTTAGAGCGTTATTAATATTCACCCTAATGAGAGACTGTAGCTCCGCCTCCTCAGTGTATATCACAATACCTACATTTAGAGCGTTATTAATATTCACCCTAATGAGAGACTGAAGCCCCGCTTCCTCAGTGTATATCACAATACCTACATTTAGAGCGTTATTAATATTCACCCTAATGAGAGACTGTAGCTCCTCCTCCTCAGTGTATATCACAATACCTACATTTAGAGCGTTATTAATATTCACCCTAATGAGAGACTGTAGCTCCTCCTCCTCAGTGTATATCACAATACCTACATTTAGAGCGTTATTAATATTCACCCTAATGAGAGACTGTAGCTCCGCCTCCTCAGTGTAGATCACAATACCTACATTTAGAGCGTTATTAATATTCACCCTAATGAGAGACTGTAGCTCCGCCTCCTCAGTGTAGATCACAATACCTACATTTAGAGCGTTATTAATATTCATCCTAATGAGAGACTGTAGCTCCGCCTCCTCAGTGTATATCACAATACCTACATTTAGAGCGTTATTAATATTCATCCTAATGAGAGACTGTAGCTCCTCCTCCTCAGTGTATATCACAATACCTACATTTAGAGCGTTATTAATATTCACCCTAATGAGAGACTGTAGCTCCGCCTCCTCAGTGTATATCACAATACCTACATTTAGAGCGTTATTAATATTCATCCTAATGAGAGACTGTAGCTCCTCCTCCTCAGTGTATATCACAATACCTACATTTAGAGAGTTATTAATATTCACCCTAATGAGAGACTGTAGCTCCTCCTCCTCAGTGTATATCACAATACCTACATTTAGAGCGTTATTAATATTCACCCTAATGAGAGACTGTAGCTCCGCCTCCTCAGTGTATATCACAATACCTACATTTAGAGCGTTATTAATATTCACCCTAATGAGAGACTGTAGCTCCGCCTCCTCAGTGTATATCACAATACCTACATTTAGAGCGTTATTAATATTCACCCTAATGAGAGACTGTATATCATGTTAACTGTATATAAATGTTCCCGTGAAAAGTTTGACAGCATCTGACTGGATCTTTTATTAAATCAAAGACATTTGGAACTGCATTAATTATGTCTTATTATGAATTAATTATGAATTAATCGAGTTTCAGCCAATCACTGACAAGCTCTATTGTAGAGGTTTAACAGTCCAAGACTAATTTCATATTTTTTTAATCTTCATTTTTATTCTAAAATGTCCTAAAAAGAGAACCAAACTTTTGCTCTGGTAGTGTTCATGTGGAGTGTGTTTTTTTTTTATTAATTCAGCTTTAATGTTAAACACAGTTACCAAACTAATATCACCCTCAAATGAATATTAATAAATGTAGGTGTTGTGGAATAAACCGAGATTCAGTTTCTCGTTATTTTAAATTGAATTTTTCCAGTAGCTACAAAAGAGGACCTTATTTGTGGGCGGAGCCTGAAATCGCTGTCCGTGCTCGATGAACTTGACCAAGCTCACATTTCCTGACCTGAACTATGACCACTACACTACAAAGGCTTACGGCTAATCCTGATCTCAGAATGGACTGACAGCAAAAAATTTGAGGTCCCTTTTTACTGTTTTCCCGCTAAGTTTCGGTCCTTTGGCCTGCTTTTGTAAAAATTACCCTCCCTCAGTCTCCCGATGCTTATCTAACACTAGAGGGCACTGCCGGCCTCCCTCCCTTCCTCCCGGTCATTCTCTCTCTCTCTTTTTTTTCCTCTGCGGCCTAGTTTGGTCTCCCTCCCCCTCCCCGCTCCCTCCCCGCTCCCTCATAACCTGTTCCTCTATAGTAGAGCGCAGCCATTCTTCTTGCTACGTTTCTTGGCTTGCAGCGCCGCCCTGGTGGCCATCTCAAACACTTCCCTCACACCGTCCTTAGTTTTGGCGGAGCACTCCAGGTATCCGGAGGCGTTGATGCGGTTAGCCATGTCTCGCCCTTCCTCCGCTTTGACCGGCTCCTGATTTCAGAGGAATGAAAAAGGAAACAGTCAATAACCACATAAAGCAGAACTACAGACCCAGCAGTGCCTTCTGTTGGCCTGTGGTCATCTTCTCAGCCTAGCCGAATTAAGCTCAATTAAAGTGTGATTAGTTTCCCCAGACGTCTCCTGAGGAGATGCTGGAGTGTGTCTGCAGACCTGCTTCATCTTGGCCAGCTCTCGCCTCGTGTGTTCATCATTGCGAAGGTCCTTTTTGTTCCCCACCAGGATGATGGGCACATTGGGGCAGAAGTGCTTCACCTCTGGGGTCCATTTCTCTGGAATATTCTCTGCGGTGAGACAGAACAGTAAAGATAAGACCTAAACCCAAACCAGCCTCAAGAATGCGCATGAAGTCGATAATAATTATCTGAGCTAAATGGCAGTGTGTAAAGACTGGAGTCACGCTCATCTCTCAGAATGCTGGAGTGAGGTTTAGGGTCAGTAAGACGGATTCTCACCCAAGCTGTCCGGGCTGTCTATGGAGAAGCACATGAGGATGACGTCAGTGTCTGGGTAGGAGAGCGGCCTCAGCCTGTCGTAATCTTCCTGTCCTGCCGTGTCCCACAGCGCCAGCTCCACCTGATACCAGAACAAGAACATCCTAAAACTCTAAAGCTCTGTATCTACATCCACACCTCTGTATACGCAGTAATTCATAGTGGATGCTTAATCATTTATAGTAGATACTGAAAAATCTGTGATAACTCTAACAAAAGCTTTCTTTGGATTGCCTGATTCGAACAGATTAAGTTGTAAATATCAATTGGTAAATAGTGAATAATTCATAGTGGATACTGAATAATCTATAGCGGATATAAAATAAACCATAATGGATACAGAACAATTCATAGTGGAAACAGAAAAAATCATGGTGGATATTGAATAATCTATAGTATATACTAAATGATCAATAGTGGATATTGAACAATGCATAGTGGATACTGAATAATTCATAGTGGATATTGAATAATCCATAGTGGATACTAAATAATCCACAGCGGAAACTGAATAATCCATAGTAAATACTGAATAATTCATAGTGGATACTAAATAATCTATAGTATATTCTAAATAATCAATAGTGGATATTGAACAATGCATAGTGGAAACTGAATAATTCATAGTGGATATTGAATAATCCATAGTGGATACTAAATAATCCATAGCGGAAACTGAATAATCCATAGTGGATATTGAATAATTCATAGTGGATACAAATTTATTTATAGTGGATCTGCAATCATTTACAGTAGACACTTAATAATTCATAGTGGATACTGACACACTGACATGGTGAAAGACGATTGTAAGCTGATTTGTTTATCAGTTATTGATCAAGTCTGACTCATATGAATCATAAAGAAGGAAAGTTGTTGTATCACAATGGAGGAACAAAGCTGACGAGATCAGGAGAGGTTCAGCTATGTAGACCTGTATGAATACATGTAAAAATGTCCCCCTCCCTCTGTCCTGTCCTGTCTCTCCAAAACACTTTTGGCGAACAGAGAGACTGTGAAACCCGGAGGTCTTAACCTGAGGTGTTGACACTGATGTCCGGACATACTCACCTGTTTGCCGTCCACCTCGATGTCTGCAACATAATTCTCAAACACTGTGGGTACATAGACCTCTGGAAACTGGTCTTTACTGAACACAATCAGCAAACACGTCTTCCCACAGGCTCCGTCCCCAACGATCACCAGTTTCTTACGAATCGCAGCCATCTGGAAACCAGCATGCAGAGGTTAAAGATCAGAAAAGATGGATAATAAGTATGATCATTTTATTTATGTAGTTAAATCAGTTCTGTCTCATCTTGGTAAGGCTTATTATTATTCTTATTAATAATAATATTAATATTGCAGAATGAATGCAGTCAAGTCTCTTGTTGGCCATAAGGATATTGTTTCTACAGAATAACCAGTTTTCACATGCCTCTATATGGTGTCTGATTATTTTATCATTGTTGTTTTAATAATAATATTATTATTATTATTGTCTCTCCATTGTCTGGTTTATGTAGTCAGAGTGTGTTTGTGTAATTGTGTGGTGCGTAGACAGAGAGATCTACACTTTATTATTATATTATTAAACAAGCTGGACATGCCTATCTGAACACTCTGAGGCAGCCCAAATTAGTAAAAGGACTGTCTGGAAATCCAGTATTAATTCATTGTGAATGCAGAATGAATATAATATGAGTCCAGTATGCATGCAGAATGAATCCAGTATAAAGTGTATACACAGTATCAATACAGCATGAATCCAGTATGAATACTCTGTGGGGGAAAAAAATAATCCAGTGTGAATACAGAATGAATGCAGTATGAAGTGTATACACAGTATCACTGTGTCACAGTATCACTATACACTGCGAGTACAATATGAATCCAGTGTAAATACAGTGTGAATCCAGTATGAAGTGTATACACTGTGTAAAGATAGTGTAAATCCAGTATGAATACACTGCGAGTACAATATGAATCCAGTGGGAATACAGAATGAATCCAGTATAAATACACTGTGAATCCAGTATGAATCCAGTGTGAATACAGAGTGAATCCAGTATGAAGTGTATACACTGTGTAAATACACTGTGAATCCAGTATGAATCCAGTGTGAATACAGAGTGAATCCAGTATAAAGTGGGTACACAGTGAAAATCCAGTATGAATTGTAAACACAGTGTAAATAGAGTGTGAATCCAGTATGAAGTGTATACACAGTGTAAATACAGTGTGAATCCAGTATGAATACAGAGTGAATCTAGTAAAAAGTGGGTACACAGTGAAAATCCAGTATGAATTGTAAACAGTGTAAATAGAGTGTGAATCCAGTATGAATTGTAAACACAGTGTAAATACAGTGTGAATCCAGTATGAAGTGTATGCACAGTGTAAATACAGTGTGAATCCAGTATGAATACAGAGTGAATCTAGTAAAAAGTGGGTACACAGTGAAAATCCAGTATGAATTGTAAACACAGTGTAAATAGAGTGTGAATCCAGTATGAATTGTAAACACAGTGTAAATACAGTGTGAATCCAGTATGAAGTGTATGCACTGTGTAAATACACTGTGAATCCAGTATGAATACAGAGTGAATCTAGTAAAACGTGGGTACACAGTGAAAATCCAGTATGAATTGTAAACACAGTGTAAATACAGTGTGAATCCAGTATGAATTGAACTGCGAGTACAATATGAATCCAGTGTGTGTGTGTATGAGTGTGTGTGTGTGTGTGTGTGTATGAGTGTGTGTGTGTGTATGAGTGTGTGTGTGTGTGTGTGTGAGTGTGTGTGTGTGTGTGCGCGCGCGCCACGGCTCGGTTCAGGGAAATGATTCGTGTCTCCCAGCTGAAGCTCCACAACATCACTGTAGACCCTAAACAGCGCGCTGCAGGCTGTACGTTTGACATCGGGTAACCAGTGCACGCCGGGTTAGCCCGCTGTACTGGGTTTGTGGCTCGGTACTGGGCGTTAAAGTGAAGAACTCTGTCAGAAACCCGGATCAGTTTAGTGACACAACCTGCAGCTCTAACGCAGCTTCCGCCACATCCTGCCGCTAGCCTGCAAGCTAACCGGCTACACGCGCCGTAAACATGTCGTTCGCTTGAGTTTACCCACAGCAGCTGAACCCGGGCCGCAGCCGGGGGTCTGTGTAAGTCGGGGATGGAGGGTCGGGTGGATAGGAGGGAGGTTTAGGGGTATTTACCGTCTTTCTCTGCGCTCTCTCTCCCTCTCGCTCTCTGTTCCTCTGCGCCGCCCTGAGACCCCGCCCACTGCCACGCCGAGGGCACGCCCACCACCTCCAACCACACCAATAGCGCGGCCGGGCACAACCGCGATCAGCCAATCAGCACTTTATTCTTCCAAAGAGGGCGGGACGGAAAGCGGAAGTCTTTGAGATTTGCGCAAAGTGTTTCGATAAAAAAAAGACTAAAATTAAACACGTTTATTAATTAATTACTCAAATTAAAACAAATAAAAAAACAAAATCTTAAAGCCAAATAAGCAAAAGAGTAAAATAAAATCCTATTAAACTCTCTAAACATTAACTTGGGATAATCTTCAATAAGTATGAAGTATTAATAAATACACATTAATATTAATCAAATTAATATAAATAAGCATGTGAGATAAAACTGGGTGATACCTGGTCTGGAAACACACACCCTTCTTTCATCTTTACTTTCCACAGAAATAAATGTAATTTATAGTAAATCAAACCTCGCTTTCAGCCATGGTGAGGTTTCCAATAGTTAAAAAAAATTGTCAGATTTTTTTATAAATTACTTTGACTAAAGTAATCAATTAATATTTAGTAATCATGTATATTATGAATATTTTCTACATTTCAAAATAAAAGTTGGCAACTCAAGTTCAATTCATTTTTTATATTATTCATATTATAATTGTACACATGGATCAGTGTGTACTTTAATTTATTTAATATGCTAATTTCAGCAGTACACAAGCCCCCATTTTTATTTTTTTGATAAAACTGTTTTTTCATGTTATAGCTTCTAATAGAGGAAACAGAAAAATAATTTTGCAAAATAAAGGTCTTAAACAGCTACTCACACAACACCACATAAAAATCAATCTCAGGAATTACAAGAACTGTAAAAGCAAACGAGTAACACTAAATTTCATAACATTAGGCTTTTATTGTGATAGTTTATTACAATCTAGGGTACAGTCAAACACAAAGAGGATAGTGCAGGGCCAAAATGCAGCGGTCTACTCGTCCGATGGCGAAGGCAGTATGATCTTGCTCGGGTCATAGTAGTTCTCGCCTATCAGCGGCAGACCCTCCGCCTCTCTCTTTTTGATTAGCTGCTCAGCTTCCCGGCGAGTCCACTGCCTCATACTGCGGAGAACAAGCAGATAAAATAGTAGTTCCTGCTGGAGATTTAGGTGTTACAGCAGCTTTCATACAGTATAAGACAAAATAGGTAGAGTATCTGAAAGCAAAACAGTGAGGGCAATAAAAGGTAAACTGGGTGGGCAGAATGGAACAATGAAATAAAGACAGGGCAGTGGTGCTCAGTGGTTAGAGCTCCGGGATATCGATAACAGGGTTGTGGGTTTGATTCCCGGGCTCGGCAAGCTGCCACTGTTGGGCCCTTGAGCCAGGCCCTTTACCCTCTCTGCTCCCCGGGCGCTGGAGTTGGCTGTCCACCGCTCTGGGTGTGTGTGTGTACTCACTGCCCCTAGCTCACTAGTGTGTGTGTGTGTGTGTGTGTGTGTGTGTGTGTGTGTGTGTGTGTGTGTGTGTGTGTGTTCACTACCACAGATGGGTTAAATGCGGAGGACACATTTGACAAATATGTGCACCTTTACCTTTAAGACTGAATAAAAATAATCCGATAGCCAATAACAGTCGGAATGCTATGTATTATTATTTATTATAATCATAATAATATAATAAATAATAATTCTTATATTCTAACTCAACATCAGAGTGGGGTAGATGGACTGTCTGCTCAGATGGACCTAGGTTAGTCTAACGTATTTTGGGGTTTTTGGCTGTTAGCTCCAAAGTGCAGGTTGACCTGAACTATGAAGTTTAAGGTACACCATGTGTCCAAATATTTGTGGACACCCCTTTTAATGAATGCATTCAGCTGTTTTAAGTTGCACCTAATGCTGACTCAAATGTGCAAATGCACACACACAGCTTGTCTAGTCCCTGTAGAGACGTACTGCCAATAGAATAGGACTCTCTGGAGCAGATTAACATTGATGAAGCTATTGGCTCCATGCTGCCTAATGCCAGGCGTGGGCTAGAGGGGTATAAAGCCCCCCAGCATTGAGCTGTGTGATTGTCCAACATTCTGACTTCACTAATACTATACTATATATATATATATATATATATATATATATATATATATATATATATATATATATATATATATATATATATATATAATACTATTGTCACTTCTATTCCGGACAGTAGAGACAGTTACGGCAACAGGAGCAGGATCAACTCTTTAATACCCTTGATTTCAGAAGAAGCAGTGAGTAAGTGTCCCAATACTTTAGTCCATTCAGTGGTAGTTTCACTGTTTGATTGTGAAAACTATAAAAATACAGTTACAGTTTAGTGTGACTACAAACCGGTTCTGGAAGGGCGTAAAATGAAATATATGAAGCACATGGAGAAATACAGAGTTGGTACTGTGGTGACGGCTCCCTCGCCCTCTGCGTTGAAGACAACGCTGTCCCGGACACGAGAGACAGCACACAGTAATGGCTATGAAAGAACCCGCTGAGGGGATTCCTGTTGTCCTGCCTACCCGTGGTCCGGTAAATAATGAAGAAAAGTTCCCCCAGCGACGATGACCATGGAAATGCCGAAGAAAAAGGCCAGCCTCATGTTCCACTCATCCACAAATGGGTCGGAGGAGAAGCCATGGTAGTCTGGGTTCTGCAAGAACAAGAGAGAACATCCGGGTTAAAAAACTAACATAAATAAATAATATTACAAGAAGTCAGACCACCTTGATTTCGCATAAATTAAGGAATATACCATGTTAAAACATCCCAAATTCCTTTATAATTAGGATTTCTGATTCTGAGACATGCAGTAAACACATTAGAGGCCATATTAGGCTCAGGTGCCAGCAATGAGGGCACTAAAGCAGGTGAGCTCTCTGGATAATTTTAGAAAATGCAGTAAATAATAACTACTAAGGTCACCATCTTCAACACTGGGTGTGGATTGGAGGGGTATAAATCACCCCCAGGATTGGGCTGTGGGGTTCTCCAGAGTGATGGAGCTTCATCCAATATCTCTGAGCGCAGAACTAGTCATCCTACGTCCCACTCGCCCAGCGAGACGGCAGTTACGCTCTCTGGGACTCCTGAGCAATCTCCTGATGGCAGAGCCCAAACATGTACGGCTAATTTACAGCACTAGTACAGAACCACAGCACTCAAACAAACCTCTGCATACGACCCAGTAAACTAACTATAGGGACAAAAGTATTGGGACACCTGCTCCTCCACTGCTTCTTCTGAAATCAAGGGTATTAAAAGAGTTTCTCCTGCTTCTGTTGGAGTAACTGTCTCTACTGTCCAAAGAAGAAGACTTTCTACTAGATTTTGGAGGAGGAACATTGCAGTGAGGGTTTGATTGCATTCAGTGTCAAGAAAGTTACTGAGGTCAGGGTGTTTGGCTGATCACCACCTAGGGCTGCACAATACTGGAAAAAACGGGCACCGTAATATTTTGTTGTTCAGTAGTAAATTTTGTATAGGAAACAATGCAGGAATTTTCACCAGATGTCAACAATCCAACCGGTCATGAACATCATTATTAATTTTTTATTATTAATCTTTAAAATTCATTATTATTGTATCACTGGGCTGTATTGCGTAACCTCTACTGGCTGCTAAATAGATCAATAAAGTATCTATCTATTAATAATGCACACCATGTATCCAATAATGTGTAAAATTAATTAAGTTGGGTAGATATAGAGGTAATGTACCTCTGGTAGATATATCCACTGCTCCACAGCTCCTCAATGCTGGGGGGCTTTATACCCCTCTAGCCCACGCCTGGCATTAGGCAGCATGGAGCCAATAGGGTCATGATGTTGATCTGCTCCAGAGAGTCCTATTCTATTGGCAGTACTTCTTCTCTACAGGGACTAGACAAGCTGTGTGTGTGCATTTGCACATCTGTGTCAGCAATGGGTGCAGCTTAAAATAGCTGAATGCATTTATTAGAAGGGGTGTCCATAAATATGTGGACATGTATGAGTATGTGTATACCGTCACATTATCCCAGATTATTTCGGGAGTTCTTCATCTTCTGCATGATAGTTATGTAATGTATTTCTGTGTGTAATTTATCATCTTTTTTTATCTCTTTTTATTAATTAATTAAATGAATATGGCTCACAGGCAGTGTTTACTGCAGGTTGTGTTAAACTGTGGGAGTAGAGACTTCATATCAGTCTGCTTATAATTAACATTTTAAATGAATAGATTAATTAATTAATTAATTAATAATAATAAATGAAGAATGTCTGAGTTTAGGGTCTATATTTCCTAAATAAACAGTAAACCTTCCTGAAACCTGTATTTACGTTTGCTGGACCACGTGACTCGAACCACAGCAGCTCATCAAGGTGGTTTATGATAGGCCAGGAGGCTCAAGGCACACAGCACCACGCTCTCTGATTGGCTGCAGTCTCACATGCGTGGGTTCCGCTGACCCTGGCGGTGACCCTTTCTACAGGACAGGAGAACAGTTTATACGGTGCTGCAGGTCTGGCAGCGCGTGCGTGTGTCTGTACCCCTCACGCTCTGACCTCCGCGAGCGAGCCTGTGTGTGTGTGTGTGTGTGTGTGTGTGTGTGTGTGTGTGTGTACCTGCTCGAACACGTTGACCTCCTGGTGGTCGTCCTTCACAGGCGCGCGCTGCTGCAGCTCTGCAACGACGGCGCTCTGGGACTGCGCGCTGTTGGACACGGCGCGAGCGAAACAGACGGAGCGGAGCCCCGAGCGGAGCCCCGAGCGGAGCGCGCGGAGTAACGGAGCCATCACATCCACCTACCGAGGACGCGCGCGCGCACACACACATACACACACACTGCTACCGGATCACCCCGAACTGATCTAGAAATACTGCAGACGCAGCTGTGTGCACAGCGCCCCCTGCTGCACTGGAGGAAAAGCGCGCAGCGCTAAAATCGCGTCATCAAACACTTTAATAATAAATAAGTTCATCAGTTAATCAATAACATTCCGGATTGATTTTGCATTTGAGGTAGAAGCCCGTGTGCAAGCATTTCTCGCTCCAGAGTTTCACAGTTTCCAGCAGTTACATAGAAGTGTGAGCCAACCTGAGCTAAAGGATCCTGTTGTTTCTAATAAATTTATTATATAAGTATTTAATAAATAATAAATGGGCTGCAGAAGTGTGTTCACCCTCCTCATGCTATAATGATGCACATACACGAGTAACACCACAGCAACCATCTAGGAAAACAGTGGCCCTTTAATGGTAACCATTAAGACAATTCCCATTTAAACCATCAGGTTTAATCCTAGTTTTGGTGGAATCTGGAAGAAAATAGTTTATTTAATTATTATTCAATTATTATTATTACATTATTTAATTTAATATTATTTAAGTTTTTTCTTCTTCAGTTTTGTAGCATTTTAAGAAAAGTAAAATGTATTATTATTATTAATGTATTATATATTATTATTTTTATTTTATTTATTATTATTATTATTATTATTATTATTATTATTATTATTGTAAGTCTTTATTTACTGCAGAAGTGAAACATCAGGTTAACTTCAAATTATAAGGCTCCTTAGCTCCAGCTGTTTAGAACTGGATGCTCCCTCAATTAAAATAAATGCTTAAAATGTAAAATTGGTCTTAATATTTTAAAGTTGAATTGTAAAGGTTTTAAAATGTCTTAAAATGAAATAGCTGTCATTTTAATTTTAAAGTTGGTCTAAAAATGTGTGCACTTGTTTTAATTCTTTTTATTAATAAGCATTCAAATAAATTTTATTACTATATATATATATATGTGTTTGTTTGTTAGTTTTGTTTAATGTATAAAATTAATTAATTAAATAATTGATATTAATTATGCTAAAACATGTCCAACCCCCATCCCATTACAGCAGCACAGCATCAGCAGCTGCATGAATTAAACAGCACAGGGAAAGCTCCAGCTCAGGTGTGTTGTTAGATTAGACGAACCATGTAAAGTCCATCACTCTTCCACAGCACTGATCATTCATACTAGTGTTCAGCGTTTCGGCTCTGATGCACTTCAGCAGGCCTGAGCGTGATGATAAAATCTTATTCTGAAGAGCTCTTCACATAGCCTGAGTGTGGTGTGTGAGAGAGTGTGTGTGTGTGTGTGTGTGAGAGTGAGTGAATGTGTGAGTGAGTGTGTGTTATCTGCTGTAGAAGCAGGAAATGTACAAACCGCAAGAGCTTCAGTTTTTCAGCTTATTTCCTTCTCATGGGAGCAGCAGTTTTACCCGCTCTCAAATCTGAACAGCACCAACAGCACCATCCGCTCCAGCCTACACGCACAGTGAAGAGCCCCGACCCCCACCTCCACTCTTTATTTATCTCCTATCATAACTATATCTGACTTTATGACCCCAAAAACAGCCATAATTCATTCCTACGTAACCATTCCCAACCTCTCTTCATCCTTCAAAATGTAACAGACTGTGCCTTTAATGCTGATATATGTAAATGAGCTCCGTGCTGATTGGCAGGCCTGAATTACACCTTATGCAAAAAGTCTGTTTATAACTTCAGCAGCAATTTCAGGCTAAACTGCTGTTGGCTGAACAAAATGGGTAGTCTGGTCTTCATGTGATCTTCACTGAGAGATGGATGTGATCTGACTAAACTCACACCCCTGAAGAAACGTCTTTAATCATCATTTATTAAACAGAATTAATAGAAATATAATTTTCCTGTGAGGAGAAAGTCCTCACAGGAATCACTCCTTCTAATGTGTAGAATCAGAGTCAGGAGCAGAAGATCAGCTGCAGATGATCAGAACATGGTTGGAGAGGATTATTCTGGAGGAGTCTGTCTGATTTAAACCTCAGACGTTTAGTCTGGTCTGATCTTGATTGATGGTTGAAGTGAGGGGTGAAGAAGATCACCATCATGGCCAGATCCAGAGAGCTCTCTGAGGCCTTCAGAAAGAAGGGTGGAGATGCAGAGGAGTCTGGGAAGGGGGTTTAAACAGATCTCAGAACAGTTAGAGATCAGACGCTGTTCCACCGTCCACTAAATCATCTACAAGAGGAACAGCTGACCAACATGACCAGGTCAGACCATCCCAGCAAGTTCAGCCCAGCAGCAGAACCTCAAGAGCAGTAAAGAAGACTCCAACAGTCCTGAAATCTCCTCATGGTAGCAGGTAGATCTCACCACAGCTGATGTTAAAATACCGAATCTACCATCAGACAGAGATCAGACAGGTCAGATTTCAATGGCAGGTGTGCCAGGAACATCAGAGCAAGACTGAAGTTCTCCAGAGAAGACCTAGACCAACGCATCTTGAACAATGAGCTTCAGACAAATGAACCCAGACCTGAATTATTTGGATGCAGTAACAGAGGACATGATTGGCGTAAATCAGACTGAGCATCTGAGCAGATGAACCCAGATCAGCTGTGAAGTATGGAGGTGGAGATGTCCTGGTTTGGGGGGCTTTTCTGCAGTGGGTTCTGGAGAGCATCTCCAACATAGAATCCACTCGGAGCTCTTTACTGTATCAGAGGGAGCTTGAGGAAGATGTGAGACCGCCTGTCTAAAAGCTAAAGCTGAACCATCACACGGCTGAAAGATTCCTGCATGGAGGAGTGGGAAACACTGCAGCACGAGGGGAACTGACACAATATTAGGCATTTACATTACATTTACATTTACATTTACGGCATTTAGCAGACGCTCTTATCCAGAGCGACTTACAAAGTGCTTTGCTATTTACCCAAGAAAACCTCAGCTAGTTAGAATAGACTAATAATTCAAAAGATACCTCTAAGCTTTAGACATTACTAAACACAAGACAATAAGGTGACCATAGAACTATTCGTCCAAGTACTCTCTGAAGAGGTGGGTCTTCAGTCTGGGTTTGAAGACAGCGAGCGACTCGGCCGTTCGGACATCCAGGGGCAGCTTGTTCCACCACTTTGGTGCCAGGACAGAAAAAAGCCTGGACGCTTGTCTTCTGCGGATTTTGAGGGATGGTGGGTCGAGCCGAGCCGTACTTGAAGCTCGAAGGGCTCTTGGTGCAGATCGGCTTTTGACCATTGCCATTAGATACGGAGGGGCTGGTCCGTTCTTGGCTTTGTAGGCCAGCGTCAGGGTTTTAAATCTGATGCGGGCAGCAGCTACAGGAAGCCAGTGGAGAGAACGCAGCAGTGGAGTGACATGGGTAAATTTTGGGACATTGAAGACGACCCGTGCCGCTGCATTCTGGATGAGTTGCAGGGGCCTGATGGTGCGCAGAGGGAGACCAGCCAGAAGAGAGTTGCAGTAGTCAAGTCTGGAAGTGACGAGAGACTGCACAAGGACCTGGGTGGCCTCTCTAGAGAGGAAGGCAAGTGGTTTTAATGTTATGGCTGATTTTATGGTTATCAATAGAAACAGTTATGTGTGGAAAATCAAGTATTTATTGTAAACTGAGGCTGTACAAGTCATAGCAAGTGATCCACAATGAAATAATGAAGACTGTTTTACAGCTACGACTCAACTACTAACTGTTTACAGTCAAATATTGTGGCTAAACTTGGTCCAAACCTTTTGTAATATACAGTGAACACACATTTACAGGCTAGTAACGTAAATAACAATACAGTACTACAGGCTATTCTCTCTATTAGCACGATTAGCTCAATGTCTAGCAATTCAGGCAACTCTGATATTATTTATTTTTTAATATTTTCTGCACAAAATCTTCTTTCAAAAATAGAAAATTCCAAATATTTCAAATCTTTTTGCATAATTCAGGGGTTGAGATCTAAACAAAACTCAAAAGTCAAATTTCTCTACAGTGGAGGTGAATAGAAGCAGGCGTCGGTCGCCATGACTACAACACAGATACAGCCCATAATTTATCTCCTATCCAAGCCAACACGAGATGATGATGATGATGATGATGAAGATGATGATGAAGGTAAAAAAGTGGAGAATCTCCACTAATGCAGTTCTCTTTAGGGACTACTTTCTGTAGCTGCACTACACCCTGCAGCATGTATCCCTCCACCATTTTAATGATCTGATTTTAAAAGCAGGTTCTAGAGCCGAACTCTTCTCAGAACTCTGGTAGAACAGTGTCTCAGGCATCAGGCAGCGTCTTCATCACCATTAGGTGAAGAACTTTCTGTGAGGAGCTTTTATTAGAGCTTCAGACGTCTGCTTCCCTTCACCTCCACTGTAGAACTCCAGCTCTGACTGGGGGAGCTTATCTAGAACCTCCACTGTAGAACTCCAGCTCTGACTGGGGGAGATTATCTAGAACCTCCACTGTAGAACTCCAGCTCTGACTGGGGGAGCTTATCTAGAACCTCCACTGTAGAACTCCAGCTCTGACTGGGGGAGATTATCTAGAACCGAAGGTTTCACACCCCACAAACCATCCAAACCTCCACTCTAATTGAGTCTGTTCACATCTTAACTGTTTAATTATGCAGGAATTTCACAATCTAGTGGACATAATTAAGAGCATTTCAGTGCTGGTCTGAAGATCCGCCTTGAATGTATTCCGAGGAATCCTTCAACAGTCCGGCTCCAGGATTGGGAAGTTCAGAGTTCGAGGAAAACGTGGATGTTTTGTCTTCTTGCGTCGTTGAGACGTCATCAGTGCACATCCATGTCTCCGTTTGAGCCCTGCGAGAGGCGCTTATTGTCGCCATCTTCTCCAGCTACGTTCTCCTTGCTCTCCTCGTCCTGCTCGCTGCTTTTCTGCCGGAGCCGCAGGCCCGGATCCTTCTGCATGGGGATCCTGAAGCTGGAGTAACCGCCGATCGATGGGCGCTTTTCTGGACATCGGGAAACAAGAGGAAAACGTGACGTTTGTGCAGAATCAGATACTGTCAGTCACAAAAATTAACCAATGACATTTTCCCTCTGAATTTCATACTTGCTAATTTCCACCCACTGGCTAAGATTTCCCACATGATGCTTCCAGCGCTGGGAGGGTGAAGCCCAGAGCAGTTTTACTCATAATGCTTTCCGGTTCAGCATAAGGGCAGGCTCAGGGTTAAACTGAGGCTGAGTCAGAACTAAAGCAGAAATGCCCACACACAGCATGTGTGTAGTCTAGAGACCGCAGTGTGTGTGGAGTGTATAGGGTGCGTAGAGTGCATAGGCTGTATAGTGTATAATGTGGAGTGTATGGTGTGTGGTCGAGTGTTAAGAGGGTAGAGGTAGTGTGTGTGTGTGTGTGTGAGTGAAGTATATAGGGTATGTAGAGTGTATACTGTGTGTAGTGAGTGTGTATAGTGTGTATAGTGTGGAGTGTGTAGTGTGGAGTGTAGAGTGTATAGAGTGTATAAAGTGTGTATAGTGTGCATGTGGAGTGTATGGTGTGTACCTAAAATGTAACCACAAAGACACACAGGCAGGTGTGTGTGCTGTGATGCTGCAGTGGCCTACATACAGCCTGGTACACTTAAATGCCAGCTACACACACACACACACACACACACACACACACACACACACAGAAAGACACACCTCCTGGTCCGATGGGGTGCATTAACCGGTTCATCTGAACGTTCCAGTGTTTGACGTTGGTGCTGGCCTGCCGGAGCTTCCTCTGGGCAGCCTGTCAATCATAACAGTCAATAAGACTAGATCAGACATCAGAACAACAACCCGTGGTCCATCCCCCGCCCATCACCCAATACAGCAACATTATCGTCAACTAATCTATTAACATTCCTTTATAAGAGACGCATCACACACCATGTGATCCTCTAAGTGAATAATAATAATAACAATAATAATAATAATAATAATGATAATATCACTAACAATAAAAACTCAAATTTCTATTATTTGCTACATTTTAGCCTCTAAAGTGATGTCAATGTTTTCATTTCCTGACTCCACCCACTCTTGACTCCTTCCACCAAATCTTACCTTATCCTTAATGTTTCCACCTGTGTCTAGTTTGTTGTCGCTCTTTCTCAGGTATTTAGGAGTGTTTAGAGTTTTTAAATGATTAATATCTATAAACGCCTGAAGAGACAGCAGTGACTGTGCATAATATTCAAAGATATTTATATAAGCTGTATAAAATTCTCTTTAAATAAATGATTTCTTTTATATATATTTAAATCATCAGTAGTGAAACAGTAGCTCACAGCTGTCTGTATATGTTTACACTTCATTACCAATCATAATTAGTTATTCTTTTGTATAACACACAATAAACTCACTAACAGCAGATATATTTAATTATAAAATTCTACTTTATTTTTTATTTATTTTTAATTTTTTGTTTTGATTTGGGTTGGCCAATTACCAGCAGATACCAGTGCGGACAGCACAGCACCGAAATGATGTAGGAGGAAAGTGCCATCCATGCCAATTGTGCTCTCTTGGGGCTCTGGGTGGCAATGGCTAGCAGCATGAAAATCTGACCAACTGACCAACTTTTGCCCCCAACAGGCACAGAGTATCATCATTAATATGCATGAGCTCATTAACATGGCTTTTAACTGAATTTGACTAAATACCACAGCAGTAAAGGCAGAGTGTCACGCTGATCACCACCCCAAGTGGCTTCATACCCCTCTAGCCCTCTCTCAGCACTGGGCATGATGACCTTGGGCCCATTCTTTGGGTCAGTGCTTTTCTATGGAGACTGCTTCACCTCCTTAGAAGGGCTGTCTGAGGTCTTTTGGACACTTTATGACTTCTGAGGCCTCCAGGAGGAATGGTGACCGAGTTCTAAACCCAGGTTGTGTATGTGCCGGTGTTTAACTGACCACCACGTCCTGGTCCACTCGGTGGCGGTTGGCCCGGACTTCCTCCAGCTGCCTGTGCGCCTCCTCCAGAGAGCGGCTTTTACTCTCCATCTCCTGCTTCAGCTCCTGCTTCTCTCTGTGCGCTCGCTGAATACACTCCTCCTGCTCCTCCTGTAGAGCCATCAGAGCCTTCATCTTCTCCTCCTCCTCAGCCAGCAATCTGGGGGAATGATATTATGCATATTATCTATATTATATAGACAGTGTTTCACACAGCAGCCCCTTTTCATTGGTCATAAGTATTTGGACGCAGGTGTTCTGATGTGTTCAGGTGGGAAAGCTGGTCCGCTTCACAGTATAAAACTGAACTGAATTAATATAACTGAGTTCGTATGGATTTACCAGACTCTTCTGTGACTGTTGCAGCGCCCCCTTCAGTCTGAAACAGTTAACACGCCTTTGGGGGCTTTCAGCTTAAAATAGTGCATTATAAGAGGAAATTATTGACATATTTATTTATATATAAAATAATATAAATAAATAATAATGATTTAAAAACACATTTTATTTATTTATTTTTTTAAATATTTTTTTATTATATATATATATAATTATATATATATATTTCTTTATTTAATTTTATTTTTTATTTTTTTTACGTTTAAATAATTATGAGCAGACTTCAAGCAACAGTAGACTTGCATCTGTACTGAGTTTATACAGAATTGAGATTACCGAGTGTCTCATTTCGGATCTCCAGTAACTCTGTACACTGGAGGCTCTTGTTTTTGCATCCTGTCTGGTGCAGTATGCTTAACGTATACATCATTTGGGGGTGGGTGAGGTGGGCTGGGTGGTTTCTCAGTGTTCGTGCGTATGCTGTGGCGTCAGTCAAACAGTTAGGGCAGAGGATGAAACAGTGGTTGTGTCATTGCACACACACAACGTTACACAACCTCGGCAGAAGCAAATGACTACAGCCGAGGGAAGTGTCTGTATTACGTTGGGGCTACAGCGGTGGTCCGCAGACGTCTGGACACTCCTTTAACTGAAGGGTTTCAGGAGCGAGTGATGGAGCAGCACATGTGAACTTCAGTAAAAACCATAACCAGCCTTAACAAACCTGGATGCTGTGTGTGTGTGTATGTGTGTGTGTGTGTGTGTGTGTGTGTGTACAGCAGCGTGGTACATTAAAGCGATACAAAATCATGCTTATCTGAGATGTTTTTCTGTGTGTGTGTGTGTCTGGTGTGTTGATGCTGAACAATTGGGTGTGAGTACTTGTGTGTGTTATACCCAGCCTGAGTGTGAGCCCAATACTTCCTCTGGCCACTTCCTGAGGAACTTCATCTAACGGCTTTAGAGGAACTCTCTCTCTCTCTCACACACACACACACACACACTTTGTATATATATTTATACACACGCACACACACTGTAATACACAGTGGGCAATTAATTATGTAAATGATTGATTAATGAATTCATTAGTACTATTTATTAATCAATAAATTGCCGATTCGATTAGATAATTACGGTTGTAAAAACACAGGTTCTGCCCTTTTGCCTCAGAATGAGTTTGCTGATAAGAATTTTATTGTTAGTATTTTTATAAATGTATAATAATAGTATACATTACTATTATACAAACATATTAATACTTATTTTACTAAAGAGTAATTACTTTGTCAGAAATTAGTAATATCTATCAGAAACTCCAGCATTATGTGATTGCTATTTAATTTGACTGGTTTCTATTAAATTATTTTTAACAAGCAAACAGCAAACATCTTCATCTATGATTTTCTATTTTGGTAAATTTTAGTTAAACACGCCTAAAACCAAAGAACAGATCCCTGAAAAATGATCATATCTAACATAAACGTTAAAAATAAATGACTCGGCCTGCTTCAAACACAGTGGTAGGTACTGTGCTGGAGCATGGACGTGTGTGTGTGTTGTGTGTGTTTACCGGGTCTGTGTGTATCTGTGCGCCTCCTCATCCTGTCTGGCTTTAACCTCCTGCTGTAGCGCCTCCTCCAGCCGCTGCTGAAGCTCCTCCAGCTCCTTAATCCTCTGTCGCTGTCGCTCCGCCTCCGCCTCCTTCAGAGCCATCTCAGCCTGCATACTTGCACGGGCCTACACACACACACACACACACACACACACACACACACACACACACACACAAAAAGACACGCCACCTCATATACAACTGAACATACATGTTGATCTTTCTATATGTCTTAAAGTATTAAACACTGGACAAAAGTATTGGGACACCTGCTTGAAACAATGGTGGCTCAGCGGTTAGAGCTCCGGGCTGTTGATGACAGGGTTGTGGGTTCGATGCCCGGGCTCAGCAAGCTGCCACTGTTGGGCCCTTGAGCAAGACCCTTCACCCTCGGGCCCTACCCGGGCACCACAGCAATGGCTGCCCACCGCTGTGGGTATGTGTACTCACGGTCACTGTGTGTGTTTCACTGGTGTGTGTGTGTGTTTGTGTGTGTGTGTGTGTTCACTGCACAGGCGGAAGCCAAATTCCATCTGTGTGCAACACTAATGGTGAAGATTGCTGTCTACTAGATTTTGGAGGAGGAGCATTGCTGTGAGGATTTGATAGCATTCAGCGACAAGAGTGTTAGTGAGGTCAGGGTGTCGGACAATCACCTACACATCCAAAAGAGGAGGTGGTCCCACATCCCACAACATGATGTTGATCTGTTCCAGAGAGTCCTATTCTATTGGCAGTACTTCTTCTCTACAGGGACTAGACAAGCTGTGTGTGTGCATTTGCACATCTGTGTCAGCAATGGGCACATTTAAAAAAACCAGAATGTATTATTTAGAAGAGGTGTCCGCAAATATTTGGACATGTTGTGTATCTATATCTGTCTGTCTGTCTATTGCTGGTGTAAAATTTCACTAATGCCAGTGGTGAGAAATAAATACAAGATGTTATCTCAGCTCAGCAATCCGTCGTTCAGCTGTTTACCCACAATGCCATTCTAATGCACAAGCAGCAAGCTAATGTGCCAACCACACGCTAACACTACAGCCACAGAGAGCCTTTACTTTCAGTACAGGGTTTTGAGGTAAAGATGAAATTTGCTCATGTTTTATGTTTATTTGGGTTTATTCTAATGTTATATAGAGTTAATTACAGGTAGACACTCTCACTGACCACTGACTTTATGTTTATTAGGGTTTATTCTAATGTTATATAGAGTTAATTACAGGTAGACTCTCACTGACCACTGACTTTATGTTTATTAGGGTTTATTCTAATGTTATATAGAGTTAATTACAGGTAGACACTCTCACTGACCACTGACTTTATGTTTATTAGGGTTTATTCTAATGTTATATAGAGTTAATTACAGGTAGACACTCTCACTGACCACTGACTTTATGTTTATTAGGGTTTATTCTAATGTTATATAGAGTTAATTACAGGTAGACTCTCACTGACCACTGACTTTATGTTTATTAGGGTTTATTCTAATGTTATATAGAGTTAATTACAGGTAGACACTCTCACTGACCACTGACTTTGTTTATTAGGGTTTATTCTAATGTTATATAGAGTTAATTACAGGTAGACACTCTCACTGACCGCTGACTTTATGTTTATTAGGGTTTATTCTAATGTTATAGAGAGTTAATTACAGGTAGACACTCTCACTGACCACTGACTATGTTTATTAGGGTTTATTCTAATGTTATATAGAGTTAAGTACAGGTAGACACTCTTACTGACCGCTGACTTTATGTTTATTAGGGTTTATTCTAATGTTATATAGAGTTAATTACAGGTAGACACTCTCACTGACCACTGACTTTATGTTTATTAGGGTTTATTCTAATGTTATAGAGAGTTAATTACAGGTAGACACTCTCACTGACCACTGACTATGTTTATTAGGGTTTATTCTAATGTTATATAGAGTTAAGTACAGGTAGACACTCTTACTGACCGCTGACTTTATGTTTATTAGGGTTTATTCTAATGTTATATAGAGTTAATTACAGGTAGACACTCTCACTGACCACTGACTTTATGTTTATTAGGGTTTATTCTAATGTTATATAGAGTTAATTACAGGTAGACACTCTCACTGACCACTGACTTTATGTTTATTAGGGTTTATTCTAATGTTATATAGAGTTAATTACAGATAGACTCTCACTGACCACTGACTTTATGTTTATTTGGGTTTCTTCTAATGTTATATAGAGTTAATTACAGGTAGACACTCTCACTGACCACTGACTTTATGTTTATTTGGGTTTATTCTAATGTTATATAGAGTTAATTACAGGTAGACACTCTCACTGACCACTGACTATGTTTATTTGGGTTTATTCTAATGTTATATAGAGTTAATTACAGGTAGACACTCTCACTGACCACTGACTTTATGTTTATTAGAGTTTATTCTAATGTTATATAGAGTTAATTACAGGTAGACACTCTCACTGACCACTGACTTTATGTTTATTTGGGTTTATTCTGATGTTATATAGAGTTAATTACAGGTAGACACTCTGTGTGTGCGTGAGAGAGACAGTATTTCCTGTACTGAGCTGATTGTAATGTGATAAATTTGGATTGACCATCTGTCTCTCACCTCTCTCTCTCACCTCTCTCTCTCACCTCTCTCTCTCTCTCTCTCTCTCTCTCTCTCTCTCTCTCACCTCCTCGGCCTCTCGGAGTTGCTCCTCCAGGGCTTGCTGTAGTTCATCGTGCTGTTTCCTCCTCCTCTCCTCCTCCTGCTGCAGGAGTATCTGTGCTTGCCTCTGCGCCTCCTTCAGGAGCTCCAGCTCTGCCATTTTCCTCTCTCGCTCCTCCTGCAGGTTCCGGAGGTGCAGAAGCTCCTGCTCCTTCGCCTCCCTCCTCCGCTCCCTGTGCTCCCTCTGGTCCCGCCGCTTCTGTTTCAGATCCTTATGGAGAGAGGACTTCTTCTCCACCTGCAGACGGATCGCTGTCTGGATCGCTGTGGGAAAACAACAATCACTCAATATTTACTATTATTATTATTATTATTATTGTTATTGTTATTAATATTAATAATAATTAATTAACTAATAAATTAACTAATTATTTATACTTAATTTTTAGTGAGAGTTTAATAACATTATTATTATTATTATTAATAATAATAATAATAATAAAAGATGCTTTAGATTATAAATCTAGATTATAAATCTGCCCCAAACTTCCAACCGATATTGATAATAATAACAGTATCACTACTACTACTGCTACCATTACTGCTACTCCTCCTTCTACTATTACCACTATAAGGGCGTTGGTGGTTCAGCGGGTAGAGCTCCAGGCTATTGATGACAGGTTTGTGGGTTCGACACCCAGGTCAAGCAAGCTGCCACTGTTGGGCCCTTCATCCTCTCTAATCAGTAGTGTGTCTGTGTGTTCACTGCACTAATGGTGAAGATGGGTGTCTATTATTATTATTATTATGCTTTCACTTTTATCTAAACAGTTTCATCAGGATTTTCTCAGGATCCTCTTTATTGGACTCAGATGTTCTGACTCACAGTTCGTCTTCAGAAACACTACTGATCCTCAGCTGAGAGAGACCAGCACCTCCTCAACAGCTGTTTACTGTTCACTTCTGTTCAGTTGGTACACACACACTATATGTCCAAATATTTGTGGACACCTCTTCTAATGAATGCATTCAGCTACTCTAAGCTGCAGCCATTGCTGACACAGATGTGCAAATGCACACACACAGCTTGTCTAGTCCCTGTAGAGAAGAAGTACTGCCAATAGAATAGGACTCATACAGAATATCATGACCCTATTGGCTCCATGCTGCCTAATGCCAGGCGTGGGCTAGAGGGGTATAAAGCCCTGCAGCATTGAGGAGCTGTGGAAGAGCTGTGTTCTCTGGAATGATGGTGGTGGTGATGGGATGAGTTGGGGAGTTGGGGATGATGACCTCACTAACGCACTAACTGACTAACCTGACGTCCACTCCTGTCTCTGTTTGGTGTCCGAGGCGCTGAGCTCGAAGGTCTTTGAGAGAGTTTTCAGACAGAACATGCACCTCTTCCCGTCCCTGTCTGGAAGAACCTGCAGAACACACAGAGAACATCTCACCTGGACCTCCAAACCAGCCCTGCTGCTCAGATATGAGTATTTATGCACCTACAAGAGCAAGACTAGCCTAGAGGACCCCCTCAACCGCAGTCGCTTCGTTTCCGGTCGAACCAGAATACACAGTCCAGTCCAGCTGTCCTGAGCTTAGCTGTGTTCCTCACAGACACACCTCTAAACAAACACACACTCCGACCGAGCACACACCAACACCTGAATGGATTCAGGCTATCTGAAGGGTAGAGTTGTGCCTCCCACCAATTCGTGCTGCTTAGCGTCTGAGTGCATACCCAGACCCACAGATCTATCTGTTTTGATGATAATTCAGTCTTCTCTGGTTATATATTATACAACTTAAGTGTATTATTATTATTATTATTATTATTATTATTATTATTGTGTTGATTTATTAAATCAAATAAAATAAAAGATTAGTTTTCAACTCAATTACCGTCTCTTTACCTCTGATACAGTGGTTTAGTTTCTCCAAATTGAATTCAGTTCAAACTATATTTAAAGTTACTTAGAGAACACTGAGTTTGACCATCATTTACAAAGGAGCTGAGCTGATTCATAAAATACAGACAAAAATGAAAACAAGGAATAAATATAATAAAATAAGTAAGATTAAAAAGTAGAATTCTAATTTAAGCAAATCATAAAACTATTAAAATGACTCAAATAAAATAAATAAATAAATGAATAAAAAGAGTAAAAACATTAAACTTTAGTTAAGCAGTAACTAAAAATAATAATTAGGGAAAATATGGTATAAGAAGGTTATTAGAATATCCTCCCTGTTGTTTTATTAAGGCTGTATCTATAAGTCTACACTATGCCTGCACGCTTTATCAAGGAAGTACAACCAGCGCTCATGCCAGCCGCCGTCACTTTGCAGAGAGCGACCTCTATACATCACTGAACTGAAAATTAAAGATAAATAATTTTATATATTATGTTTTATATTTATATATTTTATATGTATTATATACATTGACATGTATACCTTTGTGTCTACTGTGAGAACATGTGTTATTTGGTCTTTAAGTAAAGAACAGAGCTAAATACACACACACACACACACACACACACACACATACACACATATATATATATGAGAAATCTTATACTTTAAATTAGAGCTGGGCAATATGACAATATTTTATTGTATGGTGATGAATGTTGCTATGGTGATAACAATAAACTTCTCTAATCATATGGAGGAGACTTAGTTAGTGTTAATAAACTCTGATCAGCTGCAGGTTTCGTTACTAACAGTGTAATTAGACTGAAGGGTTCATTAGCTGAAGAGCAGCAGATGTAGAGTATAAATCACTGTATTCAGTACAGGAGAGGATCTGAGTAGTAGATTATAAGAATCTGATACTGATGATTTTAGTCTGTGATCACATGAATCGTGATAAATATCGAGTATCGCAAAAAAAGTCTTTAAATATCGTGATACAGTATTTTTACCATATCGCTCAGCCCTAGTATAAAGTTTTACATGCATTAATGTAATTCTCAGCCAAAAGACACATTTGTGTTGCCTTTTAAAAACAGATGGAAATCTATATTAAATTTGTACCAGAAAACATATTCTGTTATTAGTTACGATGCTAGCTAGCATGTCCTTGTATTTTTGAGCGAGTGCCTAATAAACTGGCATTTTTCTCTTATAATCTCCTATCTATAATTTCTCTATAATCTGAGTGTAGTTTAGAGAACTTTAGCCTCGAACACGGCGAAGCTCCGACGCAGAAGCTTAAATAGAGAAAACGCTTCACCAGCTTTCTAATCTACTGAGCTCCACAGTGGTGCCACAGTAATGCGCCACAGGGCTCTGCAGAGAGAGCGACCTACGGGAGGAAGCTGAGGCCAAACTTGGTAAGATGGTTCATTTGCAGTGAAAAGGGCGTTAAAGTCTGTAGACTAATCCCTCATTACCGCCAACACTAGCCATTTCTGTCTATCCCAGAGCGTCCGCGCGGTCTGGAGCAGAGGTTAACAGCCAGGATGAGGAGGAGAACGTCACTGAGGAGGTGAGCGTAACTTTAGCATCTGACCCTGACTCTGCGTTTCCACCACCAGGGGTCCGTTCATCTGTTCATCAGTGTTACAGCACAGGACTGAACAACAACCTGGGCTGTCTGGACTACCTGAGCCGTCTAGACTACCTGGGCTGTCTGGACTACCTGGACCGTCTAGACTACCTGGGCTGTCTGGACTACCTGGGCTGTCTGGACTACCTGAGCCGTCTAGACTACCTGGGCCGTCTAGACTACCTGGGCTGTCTGGACTACTTGCTGTACTGGGGCACACACAGCTGTTCCCCTCTGCTTGCCTAATAACATTACTAGTTAATAAAATTAATAATACGTTAATAACTATTTTAGCAATATTACCAGTTATTATTATTATATTATTGGTATATTAGTAATATGAATCAATTAATTAAACACATGCATTAAATTTATTCACTTTGCAGCAAAAAATAAACAAACAAAAAACTACAAGGGGTCCCAAGAGAGCGCAATTGGCCTTGCTCTCTTTAGGGTGGGTAGATGGCGCTATCCCCCACATCACTCTAATGTGGCGCTGGCCGGCGCTGGCCGTCACTGGCGTCCGCTAGCTGGTGCGTCAGAGCCGGGTATCCAGAAGCTTTGGTTGCCTGGTGACGTCGCATCAGCGGCAGTTAGGAAAAGAGGTGTGGCTGTTGGTCTCGCCCTCACTAGTGTTGGGGGCGTTGCGTGTGATGGGTGGGGGTGGGGGGGGGTACATACGGGTTGGGTAATTGGCGATCTAAATTGGTAAGAAAACGGGTAAAAATCTAAAATAAGATGATTTTTATGATTAAATGACTGAAACAGCTGAAGCTGCTCAAGCTTTTGGAAAGACGCTGGGGCATTATGGGAAATGTAGTGCCTGTAGTGAATTTGCGTGGCTTGTCCTGTAGTTCTGCTCAGAAATCCCTGATACTGACTTTTACAGGAGCCAGTCCCCCCGCAAACTGGGTCTAACCATCCTAATAGAAGAATAGTAGAACAGGGACTAGAGCGCCCCCTATTAATGTCTGTATATGTATCTGTTCATTCACTATAATGTATTCATATGTGGTTACATTACACACAAACACACACACAAACAAACACACACACACACACACACACACAGTACCTCCACACAGCAGTTAAAGTCCAGGGAGATGCTGCCCTTGCGGTCTTTGCGGTCTTCGCCACTGTAGTAATCCAGAGCGTTTGGCTTGAGGGTGAACCAGCGCTCTATCCAGTTCCGTCGCAACTGACCCTTCTTCCACAGGTAACCCTACACACACACACACACACACACACACACACACCTAATTTTACTCTTTAAAGCACATATTTGAGGTTCCCCCATAAACACTAAGTTCGTTACACACACCTGACTATTTTCACTGATCATTTAATTTAGAAACACCTACCACACAGGTGTTTCTAATAAAATGGCCAGTGAGTGGAAGCACAAGGCAGGGGTTTCTAATAAAGTGGCCAGTGAGTGGAAGCTCAAAGTAGGTGTTTCTAATAAAGTGGCCAGTGAGTGGAAGCACAAGGTAGGGGTTTCAAATAAAGTGGCCGGTGATTGGAAGCACAAGGTAGGGGTTTCTAATAAAGTGGCCAGTGAGTGGAAGCACAAGGTAGGTGTTTCTAATAAAGTGGCCAGTGAGTGGAAGCTCAAATTAGGTGTTTCTAATAAAGTGGCCAGTGAGTGGAAGCACAAATTAGGTGTTTCTAATAAAGTGGCCAGTGAGTGGAAGCACAAGGTAGGTGTTTCTAATAAAGTGGCCAGTGAGTGGAAGCACAAGGTAGGGGTTTCTAATAAAGTGGCCAGTGAGTGGAAGCTCAAAGTAGGTGTTTCTAATAAAGTGGCCAGTGAGTGGAAGCACAAGGTAGGGGTTTCAAATAAAGTGGCCGGTGATTGGAAGCACAAGGTAGGGGTTTCTAATAAAGTGGCCAGTGAGTGGAAGCACAAGGTAGGTGTTTCTAATAAAGTGGCCAGTGAGTGGAAGCTCAAATTAGGTGTTTCTAATAAAGTGGCCAGTGAGTGGAAGCACAAATTAGGTGTTTCTAATAAAGTGGCCAGTGAGTGGAAGCACAAGGTAGGTGTTTCTAATAAAGTGGCCAGTGAGTGGAAGCACAAGGTAGGGGTTTCTAATAAAGTGGCCAGTGATTGGAAGCACAAGGTAGGGGTTTCTAATAAAGTGGCCAGTGAGTGGAAGCACAAGGTAGGTGTTTCTAATAAAGTGGCCAGTGAGTGGAAGCACAAGGTAGATGTTTCTAATAAAGTGGCCAGTGAGTGGAAGCACAAGGTAGGGGTTTCTAATAAAGTGGCCAGTGAGTGGAAGCTCAAATTAGGTGTTTCTAATAAAGTGGCCAGTGAGTGGAAGCACAAGGTAGGGGTTTCTAATAAAGTGGCCAGTGAGTGGAAGCACAAGGTAGGGGTTTCTAATAAAGTGGCCAGTGAGTGGAAACACAAAGTAGGTGTTTCTAATAAAGTGGCCAGTGAGTGGAAGCTCAAATTAGGTGTTTCTAATAAAGTGGCCAGTGAGTGGAAGCACAAGGCAGGGGTTTCTAATAAAGTGGCCAGTGAGTGGAAGCACAAGGTAGGGGTTTCTAATAAAGTGGCCAGTGAGTGGAAGCTCAAATTAGGTGTTTCTAATAAAGTGGCCAGTGAGTGGAAGCACAAGGTAGGGGTTTCTAATAAAGTGGCCAGTGAGTGGAAGCACAAGGTAGGGGTTTCTAATAAAGTGGCCAGTGAGTGGAAGCTCAAAGTAGGTGTTTCTAATAAAGTGGCCAGTGAGTGGAAGCACAAGGTAGGGGTTTCTAATAAAGTGGCCAGTGAGTGGAAGCACAAGGTAGGGGTTTCTAATAAAGTGGCCAGTGAGTGGAAGCACAAGGTAGGGGTTTCTAATAAAGTGGCCAGTGAGTGGAAGCACAAGGTAGGGGTTTCTAATAAAGTGGCCAGTGAGTGGAAGCACAAGGTAGGGGTTTCTAATAAAGTGGCCAGTGAGTGGAAGCTCAAATTAGGTGTTTCTAATAAAGTGGCCAGTGAGTGGAAACACAAGGTAGGGGTTTCTAATAAAGTGGCCAGTGAGTGGAAGCACAGGGTAGGGGTTTCTAATAAAGTGGCCAGTTAGTGGAAGCACAAGGTAGGGGTTTCTAATAAAGTGGCCAGTGAGTGGAAGCACAGGGTAGGGGTTTCTAATAAAGTGGCCAGTTAGTGGAAGCACAAGGTAGGTGTTTCTAATAAAGTGGCCAGTTAGTGGAAGCACAAGGTAGGTGTTTCTAATAAAGTGGCCAGTGAGTGGAAGCACAGGGTAGGGGTTTCTAATAAAGTGGCCAGTTAGTGGAAACACAAGGTAGGGGTTTCTAATAAAGTGGCCAGTTAGTGGAAGCACAAGGTAGGTGTTTCTAATAAAGTGGCCAGTGAGTGGAAGCACAGGGTAGGGGTTTCTAATAAAGTGGCCAGTGAGTGGAAGCACAAGGTAGGGGTTTCTAATAAAGTGGCCAGTGAGTGGAAGCTCAAATTAGGGGTTTCTAATAAAGTGGCCAGTGAGTGGAAGCACAAATTAGGTGTTTCTAATAAAGTGGCCAGTGAGTGGAAGCACAAGGTAGGGGTTTCTAATAAAGTGGCCAGTGAGTGGAAGCTCAAATTAGGGGTTTCTAATAAAGTGGTCACGCATCTGATTACGCACCTCTTTTAACACATCTCCCACTATTTCCCGGTACACCTCCTCTATGGCCATGCTCATGGTCTCCTTGGCGATTCCTCTGGTCAGTTTGCCCGAGTTCATCATCTCCAGGAAAGCCCAGACTGTGAAGCCGTTCTGCTGCACAGAATCCTGGGATATGAAGTCCTCCAGCTCCACCCCGTTCAACTCCACACTCATTGCCATGCACAGCTTCTTCAGTAAATACTCCACCTGAGCAGAAAAGCAGCAGAGCAGTGTGATTCTCTCTAAACGTCCCACTCAGACGCTTCCACAGCAGCACCTTCACTGTCCTGTTACTGCAGGACAGAGAAAAGTCTGGACGCTCGTCTTCCTGGATCTTAAAGGATGGCGGGTCGAGCCGAGCAGTACTTGAAGCTGGAAGGGCTCTTGGTGCAGATCGGCTTTTGACCATCGCCATCAAGTACGGAGGGGCTGGCTGGTCCAGTCTTGGCTTTGTAGACCAGAGTCAGGGGTCTAAATCTGATGAGGGCAGCAGCTACAGGAAGCCAGTGAAGAGAGAACACAGGAACTGAACATGGCTGAATTTAGAAACGTTGAAGACGCCTCATGCCGCTGTGTTCTGGATCACCTGCAGGGGTCTGATGGTACGCATAGGAAGACCATCAAGACGGAAGCTGCATTGGTCAAAAGTCTTGAAGAAATGACTGAATGAGACTGAACGAGCCCCTGGGTGGCCTCTCTAGAGAGGAAAGCTCTCCTGTAACCCCAGCAGAAATCCTGTAAAACTGACACTGGCAGTAAGGCTGATCAGACTCCAGCTCAGTGTCTCAACAGCTTCATAGCATCACGAGTATCTCAACCAGCAGAGAGAGAGTTACTATGTTGTAACCCACAGTGTGAACAGAACCGTGACCCCTGTGCCCCAGTACACCCCTGCTCTGAACACCTCCAACCACATGAGACCTGCATTCATTACATAACCTTAACAGTACCTGCAGCTTCTCAGCTCAGCGAAACTGCGGCAGGCTGTTCTGCCCCCACCAACAAGTTGTGCAAACCTGCCTACAGGAAATAACCAGGCTGTAACCTCACGGAAAGAGAAGCCAAAACACAGCGGAAAAGAGCGAAGACAGACCTCATTCTGAGAGCTGAGAACAGAGCAACCTCCAGAAGAGCTGCTAGAACCGAGACTGCTGGTGTTCCCCTCACCATACTGTACCACATTATACTTTACTGAGGTCTGAGTTAATCTGCTCAGTAAATCACTGATATCAGAATAAACACTAATAATAATATCACTCCTACAGAAAGTGGTGGAGGTTCTCCATCACTGTCTTCATCATTAGAACATCTCCAAAGTTCTCCTCTCTCATGGAGTCTAGTGTTATTTAGAGTTCTCCTCTGATCAACACATGGTTTGGTGGTAAATCAGGGCTTAATGATGGTAAATCAGGTGAGCTGCTGCTGCTACTGCTGCTGCTGCTGCTGCTGATGGAGGTGAACACATCCTCCACGCTGTGCTGGCTGGACTGGGGGGCGTCCAGGAGAACCCTGGAGGAACCGAGCTCTGTTCTTCAGACCAGCTCACCGACAAGATCTCACTACTTTCTTTCTTCAGAATGAGAAGCTCTTGTTTCTCCTTTTTACTGGATTTATGTTCAGCTGCTTTATCTGTTCTGATGAGATCTGGAGCTTCTACAGTAGAACACTCTCAGGATCTAGAGGTCTGATGATTAGGGGACTAAAACCTCCGAACACAGAATTGTATTTTTTATTGATTTTAAAAGAAAACATAAGAATCTTATAATTAGCAAAAATTCATGTATTCAGAGTCTGATATTGGCACAAGGAGCCACCATCCAATCAGCTACTTGGTACCGTTCAGTTCATGCAGTTAATGTGCACCCTTAAAAAAAATGGTTCTTCAAGGGTTCTTCAGTAAAGACAATATAGAACATGACAGAGTTGCATATTAATATACTTAAATGGTTCTTCTCTAAGAGATATACTCTTAGAGCAAATTGGGTTCTATGTGCAAGTGGTTTAATTATGTGTCAGCTGTTCCCATCAGCAGGGAACTAAACCAGAGTGGAGTGAGACGTGGAGTGAGACGTGGAGTGAGACGTGGAGTGAGACGTGGAGTGATTGGTCTAAAACAAACTACGTAGGTCTGAAAACTCATTCTCTGCATAATTAAACAGACTCAGTGTTGGGATTTGAGGGGTTTGGTGTGAAACGCTTGGTTCTAGATAACCTCCCCCAGTCAGAGCTGTGGTTCTACAGTGGAGGTTCTAGATAAGCTCCCCCAGTCAGAGCTGTGGTTCTACAGTGGAGGTGAAGGGAAGCAGACGTCTGAAGCTCTAATAAAAGCTCCTCACAGAAAGTTCTTCACCTAATGCTGATGAAGACGCTGCCTGATGCCTGAGACACGGTTCTACCAGAGTTCTGAGAAGAGTTCGGCTCTAGAACCTGCTTTTAGAACCAGATCATTAAAATGGTGGAGGGATACATGCTGCAGGGTGTAGTGCGGCTACAGAAAGTAGTCCCTAAAGAGAACTGCATTAGTTCAGATTCTCTATTCACTGTTTTACCTTCATCATCTTCATCATCATCATCATCATTCATATAAAACTCAGAAGACCCGTGTAGCTGCACTGGTGGGTTTGGATAGGAGATGAATTATGGGCTGTATCTGTGCTGTAGTCGGGAGTGGGTAAGTTCCTCTAGTAAAGCTCAGTTTCACACCGAACCCGACTCTGAATGAGCTCAGCTCACTGAACTCCACCAACAGCTGCAGATCTGACTGTATCATCAGGACAGAGGGTCAGAGGGTATCAGGGCTGTATCTGCTGTTTTACCACCACAAAACACATCGACCAGCTTCAGCCTTAAAAAGAACAATATGAGGACACTTCCTTATTTCCTGCCCTGCACTGAAGCTGGGTTTACCGAAAAGGGTGTTACCCTAAATCAACACTTTACACACAAATAAACATCACAGCTCCGTTTTCACATCAGTGATATACAGCACTACTATATACACTACTGTACGTGTAGTTTGTCTCAATGATGTAACATTATTTACATCTATAGCATTTCTCTCCTATCCCGAAGTGCTCATATAGCTCCACAGCTAACGATTCACAACTAGACTACAGTCCAAACAGCCCCATTCAGGCACTTTCTAACAGACATTAGTGAAAGAACGGGTGGTTCTAAAGAGCTCAGGGCCGGGTGCTGAGCTCAGAGCAGAGTGCTGCTGCTGTTAGAGCTGCAAAGGGGAACCAGCTCCATGTTAATGCCTATGGGGTTAGAATGGGACTTCAGAAAAGGTAAAGGATAAAGGATAAAGGTGCACGTATTCGTCACTGTACAGTGTGGACTGTACAGCGAAATGTGTCCTCCGCATTTGACCCATCTGGTAGTGAACACACTCACACACACACACACGTGTTAGGGGCAGTGAGTACACACACACACCCAGAGCGGTGGGCAGCCAACTCCAGCGCCCGGGGAGCAGATAGGGTAAAGGGCCTTGCTCAAGGGCCCAACAGTGGCAGCTTGCCGAGCCCGGGAATCGAACCCACAACCCTGTTATCGATATCCCGGCGCTCTAACCGCTGAGCCACCACTGCCCCTACGCAGAAAAGCTCCTGTAGTTGGAATAGTAATAGGTGTCCCAATACTTTTGTCCATATAGTGTACCTCTAAACGTAGATACTACCAGAGATACAGACATACAGCACTGATACAGTACTCGGTATATAAAACTGCTCACAGCTGCGTGCAGCACATCCTCTACACTGTGTTTGCATATTATTGATATCATCAGAATATTGATGAGGGTTAATCCATGTAAAATCAGCAAAGGTGCAAAAGCTGCTACACTGTATTAATTATTGAACACAGTTAACACAGTTAACACATATAAGTAATGATGTGCGTTCCTCCAGAGGGTCTCACCTCGTCAGGGATCATCACCAGGGGGTATTTATCCTCCGAGAGGAAGATGAAGAGGCACCAGAGACGGAAGGCGTCCTTCTGGGGCAGAACCTTTTCTCCCACTGGCCTGTAGTTCTTCTTCGCTGTTAGGGTCCAGCACAGCTCATCCACATTCTCCTTCACAAACACACCCTCCACCACCTGCGCACACACACACACACCAATGACACCTTACACATGGCACACATACACTAGCATCAAGCTTTATCATTTCCAGTCAGTGTGTGTTTGTATACGTAATCTTCTGTTTTGTATTTGTAGGTTGGCGTGTAGGTGATGGAAGCCTATCCAGGATGTATTTTTGGTAAGTGTGTGTGTGATAGTACCTTATTCAGGATGTATTTTTGGTGTGTGTGGTAGCACCTCATCCAGGATGTATTTTTTGGTAAGTGTGTGTGTGATAGTACCTTATTCAGGATGTATTTTTGGTGTGTGTGGTAGTACCTCATCCAGGATGTATTTTTTGGTAAGTGTGTGTGTGATAGTACCTTATTCAGGATGTATTTTTGGTGTGTGTGGTAGTACCTCATCCAGGAGGTATTTGTTGGTAAAAGTGTGTGAAAGTACCTTATCCAGGATGTATTTATTGGCAAGTGTGTGTGTGTGATAGTACTTTATCCAGGTGGTATTTGCTGGTCAGTGTGTGATTGTATTTTATCCAGAATGTATTTGTTGGTAAGTGTAAAATGGTACCTTATCCAGGATGTATTTATTGGTCTGTGTGTGTGACAGTACTTTATCCAGGATGTATTTATTGGTAAAAGTGTGTAAAAGTACCGTATCCAGGATGTATTTTTTGGTAAGTGTGTGTGTGATAGTACCTTATTCAGGATGTATTTTTGGTGTGTGTGGTAGTACCTCATCCAGGATGTATTTGTTGGTAAAAGTGTGTGAAAGTACCTTATCCAGGATGTATTTATTGGCAAGTGTGTGTGTGTGATAGTACTTTATCCAGGTGGTATTTGCTGGTCAGTGTGTGATTGTATTTTATCCAGAATGTATTTGTTGGTAAGTGTAAAATGGTACCTTATCCAGGATGTATTTATTGGTCTGTGTGTGTGACAGTACTTTATCCAGGATGTATTTATTGGTAAAAAAATGTGTGTAAAAGTACCGTATCCAGGAGGTATTTGCTGGTAAGTGTGTGATTGTATTTTATCCAGGATGTATTTGTTGGTAAAAGTGTGTGAAAGTACTTTATCAGGATGTATTTGTTGGTGTAGGTGGTAGTACCTCCTATTTGTTGATAATACCTAGATGTATTTGTTGATAATTGTGTGATAGTACTTTATCCAGGATGTATTTGTTGGTGAAAGTGTGTGGTAGTACTTTATCCAGGATGTATTTGTTGGTAAAAGCGTGTGATAGTACTTTATCCAGGATGTATTTGTTGGTGAAAGCGTGTGGTAGTACTTTATCCAGGATGTATTTGTTGGTGAAAGCGTGTGGTAGTACTTTATCCAGGATGTATTTGTTGGTAAAAGCGTGTGGTAGTACTTTATACAGGATGTATTTGTTGGTAAAAGTGTGTGGTAGTACTTTATCCAGGATGTATTTGTTGGTAAAAGCGTGTGGTAGTACTTTATTCAGGATGTATTTGTTGGTGAAAGTGTGTGGTAGTACTTTATCCAGGATGTATTTGTTGGTAAAAGCGTGTGGTAGTACTTTATCCAGGATGTATTTGTTGGTGAAAGTGTGTGGTAGTACTTTATCCAGGATGTATTTGTTAGTAAAAGTGTGTGTAAGTACCTTATCCAGGATGTATTTGTTGGTAAAAGCGTGTGGTAGTACTTTATCCAGGATGTATTTGTTGGTGAAAGTGTGTGGTAGTACTTTATCCAGGATGTATTTGTTAGTAAAAGTGTGTGTATGTACCTTATCCAGGATGTATTTGTTGAGGTAGGGCATGTAGCCCTGGCTGGAGACTGGACCATCATCGTCGTCTCTGAAATGCTCCTCCAGAGCCGCTGGGTCATGGGGAATACACAGAACCGTACACAGATTATGGGACAGAACCTGCAGAACAGAAGGACAGCGTTAGCACTGGACTAATGTAGTAGATAATCAGAATATATATCAAAATATATAACATCACAATTCATTTTAATAATGAGTACAAATTATTTCATATTTCAGCCTTGGTTGTTTTCCCGAAGTTTGATACAATTTGTTACATCAGGCACAATGTATCTGAAAAGTTCACAGTGATGGAAATTATTCTAATAACAATATCACATCTCCCAACTCCAACAACCTGTATAGTATTAACATGCTCCATCTTAAACCATCATCCTGTATCAGCTCCATCTTAAACCATCACCCTGTATCAGCTCCACCTTAAACCATCACCCTGTATCAGCTCTACCTTAAACCATCATCCTGCATCAGCTCCATCTTAAACCATCACCCTGTATCAGCTCCACCTTAAACCATCACCCTGTATCAGCTCCACCTTAAACCATCATCCTGTATCAGCTCCACCTTAAACCATCATCCTGTATCAGCTCCACCTTAAACCATCATCCTGCATCAGCTCCATCTTAAACCATCATCCTGTATCAGCTCCACCTTAAACCATCATCCTGTATCAGCTCCACCTTAAACCATCATCCTGCATCAGCTCCATCTTAAACCATCACCCTGTATCAGCTCCACCTTAAACCATCACCCTGTATCAGCTCCACCTTAAACCATCATCCTGTATCAGCTCTACCTTAAACCATCATCCTGTATCAGCTCCACCTTAAACCATCATCCTGCATCAGCTCCATCTTAAACCATCATCCTGTATCAGCTCTACCTTAAACCATCATCCTGCATCAGCTCCACCTTAAACCATCATCCTGCATCAGCTCCACCTTAAACCATCATCCTGCATCAGCTCCACCTTAAACCATCATCCTGTATCAGCTCCACCTTAAACTATCAGCAGTGACAGGGGGGGAGAACGGCGTCTCCGTCATTCCAACTCCGGGCCGGAGCGCTGCTGCTGCTACTGCACTATGGAGGTTTGGTGGTGGAGCTGCAGGAGGAGAACCTCTCTCCAGAACTGCTGTGTAACGCTGCAGAACCCATAGAGTCATATTAGTGTAAAATCCTGTAGTGTTACTCTACCACCTCCACCCACATGCTGCTCCACCTTCAGATCAAGCTTCTGCAGCTCTCACACTGTCCAGAAATGCATGTTTACAGCTGACCATGAAAAGTGAATTACACTCCTCAACTGTAGGGGGAGCCCAGGAGCAAAAAATACCAATTCTCACGTAATACTCTCTCACAACCTCTCTTCATCCCTCAGAATTAAACAGCTGCTGGTTTTATTACTGTGCAGACGTATGTAAATGAGCTCTGTTCTGTCATTTTTGTCATTTTTTTATTCAGGCTCTTTAGGCTGATGCAGAACACATTAAACTGCTGACTGGTCTGGGAGGGTGGCCTGGGAGGGTGGTGTAACAGCGGCTGGTGTTTACTAGGAAAACTCGGTTTATCAGGGGGAACTGAAAGAACTGACGGTCAGACTGATGTCAGTGAGACTGCTTTTTAAGCTCTAGCTTATGTTAGAAGCTGAGAGAGCCGTACCGATGCTGCAGACAGTTTCCTGAGCAAGAATGAAGCCTAAGCTTGGACTAAAACAAATGCTAATGATAATTCAGCCGTAAACAGTCTCAGTCTTAGCCTACATTCTTAAACAGGATGGCTATCATCTCTTTAGAGTCACAGATCTAAGAGGAAATGATGTAAGAGGCCGATACAATGAATACAAATTGTGAAACTCAGCAGGGGTGGGGTTTTTGTTGGGCGTAATGTGCAGTAATAAACCAATCAGCGTGTCTCTCGCTGTCGCTCCCTTTAAGAGCCAGGTGTGGTCAATCTGACATTTTGCTATTGCTATTTCATTGGTGCATCGCGGATGGTCGGCCTGGGAAGGCGCGCCCTTTCCCTGGGTGTGTGCAGCGATTGGAGTTGAGAGGATTCACCTGTGTTGGTGACGTAGCTCCTGATTGGTGGAGTGGGAAAAAAACGGCCAGGTAACCGCCACACACTTATAGAAGTGTAATAGTTGGTGTTGTGGTGGCTGTGATAGATATTATATTTATGCATTTCATTTTAGGTCAAGCCTAAAAGCAGAGTACAGTATCAGTTATGTTACTGTTGATGTAAAAGTCTGCATAGCTGCCGACTGACCGCGCTGAGGGTTTGTGCACTGCTGCACGTCCATGTGTGGGGCGTAAAGCGTGGGGGGTTGGGGTACGAGCGTCAGGCTGCACGCGCCTGTGTTGACAATTCACTGCCGAGATAGCTCCTGCTGTGTTTCCGCTGCCGAGATACGAAGCAATACTCCAGAAACTGACCTGAACCCCCCCCATTTTGAGACCACCACGCCCATCAGCGTAGAGATATTCACAAGCAGCGCTGCTGTTTAAACCACGCAGGCGTGAGGATAGACTGTTGCGGGGTGGAGGAAAGGGCCCTTAGCCTTTGAGCTGTCAAAAAATCTTAAAATTTGTTAATCTTTTCCATTTTTCTCCCAGTTTGGTTCTGCCAATCAACTCGGCCAACTGCGCTCTCTCTGACTCCGGCTGCTGATGGCAAAGCGGCAAGGCTTAGGATTCAAACTCACAACCCCCCGGGCCGTAGTGGCAGGGCGGTTAGATCGGTGTCCTGAACGTTAACTGTAATTCATTTGTGATGAATTGCCCAGCTCTAGAACCTCAGCTGCAGATGATCAGAACATGGGTCGGATTCTGGAGGAGTCGGTCTTATTCAAACCTCAGATGTTCAGTCTGGATCTCGCCATGGCGATACCATCAGCACCTACAGTCTCCTCCCTTCCTGAAGGCCTCAGAGAGCTCTCTAGATCTGGCCGTGGTGATCTTCTTCACCCGTCTTCAAGTTTAATCAAGAGCAGATCAGACTAAACATCTGAGGTTTAAATAATTATTAGGTCATTAATTATTACTGGTTATTATTGGTTATCACTGAGTGACTGAAATTTAACCTCAAGAGAAGATGCATTGGAGCTGAGGAGGAAAAGGGGCGGGGCTTGTTATCTGATTAACACCCAGAAAGACTGAGAATAAACCACCACATCCGCCGGCCCCTCGCTTCCCATCAGAGAAGAGCTCTGTTTCAGAGAGACTGTGAGTGTGTGTGTGTGTGTGTGTGTGAGTGTGTGTGTTTGTGTGTTTGTGTGTGGCGAGAGGGTTGCTTTTCTAGATCCAGAGAAAAGCCTCGAGTCCCTCTGATCTGCAGTCGGGCGTGTATACGGCTCTTTGATCAGACAGACGGTTTTAAAATAGCAGCAGATTTTTCACGGCGTTACAAATACACTAGTAACACCCAACCAACCACACTAAGTGCCACGGTAACCACTTAGAAACACTTGAGATACAACAGCAACTGAGATACAACAGCAACTGCCTAGCAACCACTTAGCGACACCCTAACAAGCAACCTACTCATTGCTCTTACCTGAAATACCCTAGTAACCACCTGAGGTACCACAGCAACTGCCTAATACCACTTAGCAACAATCAAGCAACCACTTTTCACGTTAGGAGTTAACGCTAAGGTTAGCAGTGGTGATTCCACAGAGCTTTACAGATGGATACGACGGTCAGCTCTCAGTGGTCTCTCATCTTACACCTGGGCAACCACTCAACCCTCCAGCTGCACAGGAGAAGAGCATCAGTTCAAATCCCAGCGATGCCGAGTCACTACTGATCAGCAAATCACCAAAATAGCCAAAATAGAAAACCTGGACGCTGTGGTTCCGTTCTCTTCCGTTCTACAGAAATTAAGCCAGAACCTGCAACAAGAGTCAGACTCGCCTACTCATTTGTAGGTAGCCCCGCCCCCTTCTCCCAGACCGAATCTCAGTGTCTCAGACCGTCTTCACTGAGCTTCCAGTGCAGAAGCAGAGTGGATTCCCCTGGACTCCCAGTCTGTCCGGTAAGTGGACAACAGCTCCAACAGTAAAAGTGCAGCTCATGGAAGTTCCTCTACAGCTCAGCTCCTCCATGTACTGACCAGAGAGGACGCCATGCAGGTCCTGCTGCAGACGACCAGACTGTCTCCTCCAGACAAGACTGTCTGTCAATCACTGCATTCCTAAGTGTAGCCCCGCCTTCTTACGATAGAGCAGAGTAAGGGTTAAAAATGAGATGAAATGAAAAAAGGTTGGAGCTGTTTTGTCACTGAAACATATGAAGATAGGCGGAGTTGCACGTCATACTGCAACCAGCCAGCAGGGGTGCTAGACAAGGTGGAGCTAAACCACTGTTAATACCGGTCAATAACGGCAGGTCGCTGATATTAATGCCCAACCAGATTACTGTCTGTGCCCTAATTATAACCACAGCTGTCTGAATTCTGTCGGAATCATAACAGTGATCACTTATCGACAGACAAAATTGATCAGGATGGGACAGATATTTAGATTTGACTGATATTTCAATTGGATTTTTAAAATATTTATTTATTTGTGTTGGATTTTTACTTCGGCTGGATTTGTTTATGGTTTTATTCGGGGTTATCTTCTCTGTATTTGCTGGCTTTGCTTGCTTTAACAACCTTAAAACCACTTACAACTAGGGCTGGGCAAAACTGTAAAATATCACAATATTTATATACATTTTGGATATTTTCATAATATGTGAAGTGTTGGTCAGTGTTCTTTAAGCACTGGCGATTTCCACAATACACTCTGATAAGAATAAATTCTGAGTATATCGTGGAAATCGTCAGTGCCGGTTCGGTTGAGATAACTATTTTCGGACAAAAATAATTGCGATAAACGATATTATCGTACTTTTCAAGACAATTTTATACCTGTGATATGAAGATAATAAAATAGCATAATTATGCAATTACACTTCTTTAGAGGCCTTTCTAATTAATATAAATTTTTAGACCCTGGAATTTGAATACAAATTATCCTAAAACAAACAAAACATCAATAAAATAAAAACATCGTTTTAAAAAAGTCAAGATTTACATTAAAGGCATTTAGCAGACGCTCTTCTCCAGAGCAAAGAGCTTCACTGTTTACTCGAGAAGAACCTCAGCTAGTTTAAATAGACTAAAATTTAAAGTTCCTCTAATCTTAGACTCTACTAAACACAAGTCAATATGGAGACCATAGTACTCTTCTCTTCGCCTGAGTACTCTCAGAAGAGGAGGGTCTTCAGTCTGGGTTTGAGGACAGTGAGTGTTGGACTCTGCTGTTCGGACACCCAGGGGAAGTTCGTTCCAGCACTTCGGTGCAGGACAGTAAAAAGTCTGGACGCTCGTCTTCCTGGATCTCAAAGGATGGCGGGTCGAGCCGAGCCGTATTTGAAGCTGGATGAGCTCTTGGTGCAGATCGGCTTTTGACCATCGACACCAAGTACGGAGGGGCTGGCTGGTCCAGTCTTGGCTTTGTAGACCAGAGTCAGGGGTCTGAATCTGACTTGTTTTTAGTAGAGTCTAAGATCAGAGGATCTTCTGATAAGGGTATTTTCTGACAGTGAAGCTCTTCAGAGAGTCGCTCTGGAGAAGAGACTCTGCTAAAGGCCTTTAATGTAAATGAATAATGTAATTATTATAACAGGCTACTTAAAACTGTCAATAACATTATTGATCATTATTAGTATTACTAAATGGACAATAGCTTTCAAGCACAGATCAATAATCTCCAAAATAGAGGTCAGTGCCCACAAGGCCAGAAGCCGATGTGTCAGAGGAGCAGCATGTGGCTCAGGCAGTAGCTCAGAGGGTATTGTTGTACTCTGGGCTGCAATTTCTGTTAGGTTCCCAAATGAAGGTCAGTGAGAGGAACAGCAGTTCTGCTCAGATCACTGATCTTCACCACAGGCCTGCATAAAGCACCAGAAACGGGAAGACTGAACAGAAAGTTACTGAAGACCATGTGGCAGAAGATGGGTAACACACACACACAGGAAATGGAGCTCAGAACCAAGGCCAATCTTCATCCTCCTGTAAAAATACCCATACAAGCAGGGTGACCTGTCCCAACTGACCAGAACCCCTTATTCCTGACCAAACGTCTACTTTTCTGACCTTTTCTTTCTACATGTGCACAGACTATGTAAACCCATCCGTTCTGTTCTGAACCAGAAACCGGTCCAAACTAAGGATGCTGGAGTTCTGGTACTGACCTTCAGCTGAGATTTGGACACTTTGCCGCTCTTTTCCACGTCCAGCGCAGTGAAAGCGTACCAGATGGACTTCAGTAGCTCGGAGCGTAAATCCATGACTGCAGAGGCATTACTCCTCTCTCTCTTCTTCTCTCTATCTGACTTTCAACCTCAAAACCACCCACACCCTGCTCACCCGGACAGTGTGCGGAACCACAGGTAGGTGGCGCCCCCTGTTGATTAGAAGCAAAGCACATATGTACACACACACACACACACACACACACACTTACATACAACAACAAAATCAGGAAAGCCTATTAAAACAATAACAATATTAAAGGGAAAGTCCAGCAACTTTTCAGAATTCTCCCCATAACTCAGACTGTGAGAAGAGTTTAGTCAGAGTCGGGAGTTTGGTGAAAAACTGACCCACTCTGATCTCAGTACAGTGGTGGTGAATGGAACTAGGCCTTGGTCGCCATGACTACAACACAGATACAGCCCATAATTTATCTCCTATCCAAACCCACAAGTGCAGCTACACGAGTCTTCTGAGTTTTATATGGAATGATGATGATGATGATGATGATGATGAAGATGAAGATGATGATGAAGGTAAAATAGTGAATAGAGAATCTGAACTAATGCAGTTTTCTTTAGGGACTACTTTCTGTAGCCGCACTACACCCTGCAGCATGTCTCCCTCCACCATTTTAATGATATGCCATTTCCTAGATGCAGTTCTCCAAAACATCTTAAGACGTTCTCAGATATTCTTCATTATTTTCTTAAGATATTTGACTGTAATACGGTCTTTACGCTGCATTTCACAGATGACCATAAACAGAGTCGAATTTTTAAATATTGCTTTAAACCCCTGCGCTGGAGAGCAGAACGGAGGAGAAACAGATTCATTTTCAAACATTTTAAGTGAACAAGAGCTAGAGCTTCGTTTTCCTCATGTAGACTATTTAGAGATTAAGACCAGATTAAAAAGATTTTTTTTTCAATATACAGTGGGCCCAAAAAGTATTTATTCAGCCACTGATTGTGAAAGTTCTCCTAATTAGAAAGATGAGAGGTCTGTAATTTTCATCATAGCTACACTTCAACTATAAGAGACAAAATGAGAAGAAAGAAACCCAGGAAATCAAACTGTAGGATTTCTAAAGAATTTATTTGTAAATTATGGTGGAAAATTACAGTGTTGTACAAATGACCACTGAGTGAACAGACTGGATTATGAGGATTTTGGCCTGGCTGAACTGTTGGAGCTGAATAGGTGGTCATGTGTACAAGTATTTCTGGTCGTTACATCCTAAAAACAAAGAGTAGGATTTTGCAGTTTGGTGTTTATGCAGGTTCTGAACGGGTCGAGGACTGAACGGGTCGGGTCATGAGATCAGCCTTTAGTAATCCAGCATGTGTTATTCTCAGCTATTACCTTCTTCATGTAGTGCGAGTGTAGTCTAATGGTTTCAGTATAAGCGTCAGAACTGGGCACCTGGGTGCAGCCTATCAGAGTGAAGTGGGTGAAGGGGTGTGGCTAATGGGATGAATACACCCCCTTTTTTATAGAGCACAACAGCCAGAGCTGAAACAGTTCTACTGATGAACCTTTAATTGTCTGAACAGAAATGTTCTACACTCAACAACCCATTTCTTGACCTTACAATTAAAAATCATACACTATTGGGACAAAAGTATTGGGACACCTGATCAATCATTGTGTCTTCTGAAATCAACAGTAGTAAAAAAAGAAAAAAAAGAAAAAAAGTTGACCCTGCTTCTGTTGGAGTAACTGTCTCTACTGTCCAGAGAAGAAGACCTTCTACTAGATTCTGGAGGAGCAGCATTGCTGTGAGGATTTGATTGCATACAGCTACAAGAGCATGAATGCAATCAATCAGGATGCTGGATGATGATCATCACCCCACCTCATCATCCCCAACTCATCCCAAAAGTACTGGATGGAGCTCCTCCACCATCATTCCAGAGAACACAGTTCCTCCACTGCTCCACAGCTTCTCAATGCTGGGGGGCTTTATACCCCTCTAGCCCACGCCTGGCATTATTAGGCAGCATGGAGCCAATAGGGTCTCTACAGGAACTAGACAAGCTGGGTGTGTGTGTGCATTTGGACATCTGGGTCAGCAATGGGTGCAACCTTTGAAGGGCTGTCCCCTTATATAGGTGCTGGTCATAAAATTCAAATATCATGAAAAAGTTTATTTATTCCAGTAATTCCATTTAAAAAGTGAAACTTGTATATTTTATTCATTCATTACACAGACTGACAACTGACAACTAATGAAACCCCAAATTCAGTATGTCAGAAAATTAGAATATTGTGAAAAGGTTCAATACTGGAGACACCTGGTGGAACACTCTAATCAGCTAATTAACTCCAAACACCTGCAAATGCCCTAAATGGTCTCTCAGTCTAGTTCTGTTGGCTACACAATCATGGGGAAGACTGCTGACTTGACAGTTGCCCAAAAGACAACCACTGACACGTTAGCAAGACACAAAAGGTCATTGCTAAAGAGGCTGGCTGTTCACAGAGCTGTCCAATCACATTAACAGAGAGGCGAAGGGAAGGAAAAGATGTGGTAGAAAAAAAAAGTGTACAAACAGTAGAGATAACCACACCCTGGAGAGGACTGTGAAGCAAAACCCATTCAAAAATGTGGGGGAGATTCAGTGGACTGCAGCTGAGTCAGTGCTTCAAGAACCACCACGCACAGACGTACGCAAGACATTGGTTTCATGGGAGTCAAGCCACTCGAACAAGAGACAGTGTCAGAAGCGTCTCTTAGCTCCTGGGCTAAAGACAAAAAGGACTGGACTGTTGCTGAGTGCTCCAAAGTGGTGTTCTCTGATGAAAGTAAATTTTGGAAATCAATCCCAGAGTCTTGAGGAAGAGAGGAGATGCACAGAATCCATGTTGCTTGAGATTCAGTGTAAAGTTTCCACAGTCAGTGATGGTTTGGGGTCCATGTCATCTGCTGGTGTTGGTTCACTGTGTTTTCTGAGGTCTAAGGTCAACACAGCCGTCTACCAGGATGTTTTAGAGCACTTCATGCTTCCTGCTGCTGACCAGCTTTATGGAGATGCAGATTTCATTTTTCAACAGGACTTGGCACCTGCACACAGTGCCAAAGCTACCAGTACCTGGTTTAAGGAGCATGCCATCCCTGTTCTTAATTGGCTAGCAAACGTGCCTGATCTTAACCCTGTAAAAAAAATCTGTGGAATACTGTGAAGAGGTAGATGAGATACACCAGACCCAAGAATGCAAAAGAGCTGAGGGCCACTATCAGAGCAACCTGGGCTCTCATAACACCTGAGCAGTGCCACAGACTGATCGACTCCATGCCATGCCGCACTGCTGCAGTAATCCAGGCTAAAGGAGCCCCAGCTGAGTACTTTTTTATTTATTTATTTATTTTAAAGGATAAAGGATAAAGGTGCACGTATTCGTCACTGTACAGTGTGGACTGTATAGCGAAATGTGTCCTCCGCATTTAACCCATCTGGTAGTGAACACACACTCACACACACACACACGTGTTAGGGGCAGTGAGTACACACACACACCCAGAGCGGTGGGCAGCCAACTCCAGCGCCCGGGGAGCAGAGAGGGTAAAGGGCCTTGCTCAAGGGCCCAACAGTGGCAGCTTGCCGAGCCCGGGAATCGAACCCACAACCCTGTTATCGATATCCCGGCGCTCTAACCGCTGAGCCACCACTGCCCCTTCAATTAATTGGTCTTAAGTAATATTCTAATTTTCTGAGATACTGAATTTGGGGTTTCATTAGTTGTCAGTTATAACCATCAAAATTAAAAGAAATAAACACTTGAGATATCAGTCTGTGTGTACTGAATGAATAAAATATACAAGTTTCACTTTTTGAATGGAAATACTGAAATAAATCAACTTTTTCATGATATTCTAATTTTATGACCAGCACCTGTATATTTGGACATATATGAGAGAGAGAGAACCTGGACAAGAAGCACTTCGTCTCATTCAGAGTTTAAGAACTGCACAACTAGGTTGTTTATTTCAAGATAACTGATACAGGATAAATGTTATACATTCTTTTCAAAACACTGATATTTCATCATTTTCTGTTTTTAATATGTAAAAATTACACCAAAACAAAAAAAGCAAAAGATTTGGCGAAGTCATTGATATGATACATGATCTCAGAACAAAAATAAACTGGGAAAAAAAAATAATAATAAAATAAAGGGACTCAGAATGGTGAGTCTGTGCACAGCCGCCACTGGCAATCCTTCGTACAGTTCCAGGAGAAGAAGAGGAAGAGGAGGAGGAGGAGGAGAGAACATAAAAGAATAAATCAAAGACAAAAACGAGGCTGCCAGCGAACACCAGACCAATGACATCATCCTTTCACTCCATATTCATCATTCAGAACCAGAGAAGTGCAGATATAGGATGGGTACCACTGCTGTGGGAGGAGAACTTCATTAGTGTAGAGATGGAAAATTTGGGTCCAGAACGTACAAATCCGGCCCAGGATTTCACTCTGGCTGCATGGGCACCTCTGCTGCAGCTTCAGGTCCAAAAAGTAAAAATCCGGCTAATCTGCAGCAGAGAAGAATCCTGGGCTGGATTTCTACTTTCTGGACCCGAATTTCCCATCTCTATATTAATGAAATAAAAAAGACTGTTTCTGATGGTCCTTTCCTCATGATCTGCTCACACACGCGCACACACACACGCACACCCTCCTTTAAACACCATGTTGAAATAAACGGCACTTCTGAAGATCTCCTACGACAGCAGCGACACAAAACACATATTTGCTCTTGAAAAAAAAAAACGCTTGGTTGATAAAGACACGATGAATCCGCTTCCCACAGCGCCTACATTCTCACACACACATCCAGACACACATCCAGACACACACACAAACAAAAGGCCTTCTGGCTTCATGAGCTAAAAACTACTAATGGACTTTTTCATCTGTTTTCTTAAAAAAAAGAAAAAAAAAAAGAAGAAAAAAAAAAAACGTTCGCTATTCATTCACATTTTGCTTGATTGCATGGTCACGTCACGTCACGTCCCCAAGCAGTCTTTGTTCCGTCGTTCAGCGTCCGTGTGCGTCCACCACACCATTCAGTGTCCAGCAAGAGAGAGACAGAGAGAGAGACAGAGAGAGAGAGAGACGAAGAGCAGCAGAGCATTCGCTGAAGTGTGTTACGGTGATGCCGGGGCTTTGCTGCTGCTGTAGTGCACCTGGTACCTGTTGACGGGTTGACCTTTGACCTGGGTGGGCGTGCAGGTGGTTTTGCAGGGTAGCAGGTCGTCATGGTTGTCTCCCAGGAGCCACGCCTGCACAGCGCGGGCGGCCGAGCCTGAAACGTTCTCGCTCTGCCACGAGCCGTGCCACTGCGCAAAGCGCTCGTGCTGCAGCCGCGCCACACGCTGCTGAGACTGCACGCGCACGCACACACACACACACACACACACACACACACACACACACACACGATTACATTAGAATCACTACTAGTCACACTGTAAAAAAAACACACACTGGATTACAGGGAGTCCAAAATTACTTCTGTCACACTGACAACTAAACGTCAAATTCATACCGGATAAGAAACCCTTCACACAAATTACTGTCAGATTCTAAAAATACACACCGCAGATTCATACTGGATTAGAATCAAACGTGTGAAAAGTCCTTACATTTATTCCTTAGGTAGAAGTAGACTGTGCCACAGGGGTCTATAGTGCACTACCCCCCCCCTCCCCAAAACCCCATTTCTCTAAAAGCCATAATGAGAAGAATGATCTATTAAAATGTTGATGTTAAAAATGTTGGGCTGCACTAGGCTCCTGTTTCAGCTGCAGATCTGCCCATTGAAAATGAAGCATTTCAGTAATATCAGCTCTATTAAAGGAGCGTCTCTGTGCTCTACTGAGCATCAACATGAGCTTCATGGAGGAAAATATGAGGAGTCGTTGTCTAGAAGTTCTGTAAAGCTGCAGAAAGTCAGACTTCAGAGGCGTGTGATCAATAAGCTTTATTGGAATGTAAATGTGGGGCTCAGTCGGGACGTTTCACTGCAGCTCTCTTGAGTCTCTGCCACGGACACAGTCTTCATACTAGACTACAGACGTCTGCTGTGAGCTCGCTGGAGAGGGACGGGACGTGTGCAGGTGTGATGATCTCTTATAAACCAATAGGGAGTCAGAATGGAGTCTGTTTATACTTCTCATCCAATCACGATCAGACTCTCACTTTCCGGATGGAGAGATTTATCTGGAGAGGGTTTTTATTGATGACGAGCCGGAATGAAAACTAAGGGAAATGAAATAGGAGGAACGAGGCTGTTTTTAAAATGTAAGGAGGAGAAAGTTCAGATAATTGGGTGAAAATGTAAGAAGTAGAAGTAAAAAGTCTGAAAAATAAATAATTACTCCAGTAATGTTTAGATAACCAACATTTCTACTTAAGTAAAGTAATAAAGTATTTGTACTGCATTACTTGACACCTCTGATTAGAACCGCTGCACAATGAGATTTTAGCAAACTTGCTTATCTGCAGTTTGTGGTTTTTAACAATCTGACCTTTAATCCAGTATGAATTTGTGGTGTTCATTTTTTTGCTGACAGTAATTTTAGAGTGATTCTGACCAGTATGAATCTGCAGGGTATAAACTTTATAATCTGACAGGGATAATTGTGGAGGGATTTTAATCCAGTATGAATTTACAGGGTAGAGTTTTTCCAGTCTGACAGTAATCATCACAGAGCGGTTCTGATCCAGTATGAACCTGTAAGTTGTTTTTATAGACTGACTGTAAGAACTGTGGAGTTGGATTGGACCCAGCTTAAATACGTCCACCATGAAACCAGTATGAATCTGCATGTACGTGCGTGTGTGTGTGTGTGTGTGTGTGTGTGTGTGTGTGTGTGTGTGTGTGTGTGTGTGTGTGTGTGTGTGTGAGAGAGAGAGGGATACCTTTCGGGCCTTAAGCAGCGCCCCCCGCCGGTACATGTAATCCTCAGAGTTCATGACGAACACCATCTTGTGTGTGTTGAGTTTGAAGCGACAGTCGAGGCTTCCAGCGTTTTCCACCCCGAGCTGCCCCCTCCACTCTCTCCGACACCGCAGCGCCTCCACCTGCTTCAGCTGCCAGCGCCGGAAATGCCTCAGGTTTCTACGCAGATGCAGACAGAACAGATAAGAGCTTAGCGGGTTCAGTGGACCCAGCCAGGCTAATCTAGCTCAACCTGAGGGCTCCTGGATTCACTGTACGGGTTGTTTTACCTGGGCAGGAACACCGGTTTAAAGTAGTATCCCTCTGCCTGCGAACACGTGGACGATTCTGCTCCAACAAACTGCTCCATGTAGTTCGAGAGGCACTGGGAGCACACAGACAATCAATCAATCAATCAATCAATCAATCTTAAATTAAACTAGCAATATAGATGAAAAAAAAATTATGATATTTAAATATTACATTTTTACGATGCACAACATTTATCGAAATATTTTGTCATGTAGAGAAAATACACCAACAGGGTAAAAATACTAAACGTTTTTTTAAATACTGCTGCACTCCACTCAATCAAACAGGACTGATTTCACTCTTTGTAGAGAAATGTGCAGTTAAATCAGCGTCTTAAAACACAGAGGATATCTGAAGACTTAATATCACCACTATTACCCAGCATTCCTCTGATTACTCTGACCATCACTGCCACGACTATTTTAGTTATACTACAGCATGATTAGTAATTATGATTATGACCAGAGTGGTTCAACAAATTTGTAAATAGTTCTGATCAGAGGAGGACGGGTCGGGTTCCCCTTGTGAGTCTTGGTTCCTCCCAAGGTTTCTTCCTCCAGCTCTGAGGAAGGTTCTCCTGCACGGTGGTCTTTGGCTGGTCTCTGGGGGTCTTAGATTTTCATGTCTTTTTATGATGTTGATTTCTTGTCTTTTACTAATGACTGATTGTGTAAAGCTGCTTTGTGATACCAGTTATAAAAAGCTATACAAATAAATTTGGTTATTTGGTACATCCCAGATATACTCTTTTAAAAGCATTGTACCACAATAACAAATTAATCATGATACTATAAAATACTGTCATATTGCCCAGCCTATTAAAAAGTGTTCCACTGTTTTAGACAAACTGTGGTGTAGGATTTAATTTTTAATCTAACGTAAATACTGCAGTTTCTGCTGGCAAAACCTAGATGTAGAACCAGTCTACATCTATAAATAATAGTAGTTCAGGCTTCAGAACTCATAACTAACTGCAGGCGTGAAGTAAATTAATGACCAAAACTGGGTGAAATTTATATCTGAAAATATCTGAATTTTGCTAATATTTACATCTCAAATACATTTTTAAGCAGCCTAAAATCTCCTGAAAGTAAGACTGAATGTGTGACTGTCTCTTATACATTTCTTCAGAAGTTTTAGGCAAATACAGCTGTGTTAAACTACTAAATATGACAAACTTGGCAGCGAGTCGGGGGTGGGGGTGGGGGGTTAACAAGGGAAAACAATGGTATCTGATTGCTGGCAGCATCGAGAAAAAATAAATAAACACGCAAATATTTATCAGACATAAAGACAAGCATTGGATGGAATGGAATTGAACCCATCCATGAAGTGGACACCGAGAGAGCATGCATGCCCAGAGCGGTGGGCAGGCATCACTGGGGAACCCACTGAGCAGAGAGAGTTAAGGGTCTTCAGGGTCACGTATCGAACCCACAACCCTGTCATCAACAGCCCAGTGCTCTAACCACTGATCCACCACCTCATTTGCTTTATTATGGGCAGAACAAACTATTATTATACTTGTGAATAATACAAACACTGCGCTCACACACACTTACCTGTACGTCTAGAGGGTCATCAGCCTGGGCCTCCTCTGTGTCCAGCAGCTCGATGGTCAGGGTGACCTGGCCTTTGTTTTGGATAAACATGACCTGCAATGACCACACAGACACACACCATTCGGGTTTGGTTCTACAGACACTGGTGTTATCAGAGCTCCTCCTCCATCTGTACTACGGTCAGTCATGTAGATGAGATGAACTTAGCCACAGCAGGCCTTTCTGAGCACAGTGTGGATTTGGTCAGGGAGAGCAGAGTTAGTCTGGTTTAACTGGATTCGGTGTAAAATACGGCATTACTGGAGCTCCTCGTTCTAACTAAAGCTCAAAACATATTTATCAATATTGATCACATGCTGTATGGGAATGTCTGTCTGCTGCATACCACGCCCACAACAAGGGACCCTCATGCTTAAAGAACTCTGTATAGCTTTGTTCAGAGAATCAGTGCAGGGCTACAAGGTCTGCCTCTAGGGGGCAGTGTAAAATTCCTACACTTATTCATTTGTACAATCTGCTTTTTCTTACTGTTAAACAACAGGGGGCATTACCTACTGATCTGAAATCAGTACGGACTTTAAGGGTGCTTTTCACACCTACCTTGTTTGGTCCGAACCAAAATAGCAGGTGTGTCAGGTGCCACAAACCACAGTCCAGACCAAAATTTGTTACGAAAAAGATAATAATAATAATAATTTGAAAAAGTGGTCACAGTCTGGGCCATAGTTTAGTTGGTTTGCAGTGGGACTTAATCTTTTTTTTTTTTTTTTTTGATGGTTCAGACCAGTTTCAGGAAGTTAAGGCAGGCCATCGTCACCCATTAAACAATAGAAGAATAATAAGAACCGGCGTGCTCTTGAAATCCAACTCCCGTCACGCAGCGCTACTGGAGCTTTAGATAAGGCTTCCGATTCCTGCATCTACTGTAACTGTAGCCCTCATTTCTGAACTGAAATGAAAGGAATCTGAGGGTAATCTGTCCCGCTCACTCTGCCGCGGGACGCATGCGTCCTGGAAGGGAGTCGAATTCTGGAACAACTGGAAAGAAAGGAAACTCTCCGAACAGACAACACGATGTCCGAAGCACACGCTTCTACACACCAAGCAATGTCAAGTACAGGGAGATGCAGCCAAGTAACCTGCAGCGTGAAACCCAAACGAACCGGACCAAATAAACACCAGAGTCACAAATCTAAGAACCTTGGTTCAGACCTTGGTCTGGGTCTGGACTTTCAGGTGTGGAAAAGCCCCAAGATGCTTTCTTTTTTTAAATAAGTTTAATACGAAGTAAATATACAATCCCCCCCCCCCTCAATTTGGGCCGCCAATTACCCAACTACCCGTAAGTAATCCCCCCCGAATCAGTGACTCAGACGTGTGTGCAGGCGACAACCACACCAGCCTGCAGATGCCAGTGTTGGCCGGCACTGCAGCAAAGCGATGTGGGGGGAGAGCGACAGCTACCCACCCTGGAGAGAACAAAGCCAATAGTGCTCTCTCTGGGCTTCAGCTGCCGATGGTTACCAGCATGACCGGGATTCGAACCAGCGACCAACCTAGTCCACTCGAACACACAGGGCCCAAAAAACGGGTTTTTACAGATCAGTCTTGGGTGGGTGTGTGTGTGTGTGTGTGCTGAGGGTTCACCTTAAAGCAGTTCTCCTCGGCCATCACCCTCTCGGCCTTCCACTGGTAGCTGGTCTCCCAGGCCGCTCTGACGCACTGCGAGGAGAGATTCCCGCCAGCTGCTCCACGCTTTCGCTCGGCCGTGTAAAGCTCTGCCACCTGCAGGCACACCTCATCACTAACGAGGTGCTGCAGCTGAAACACACACACACGCACGCACACACACTTACTACAGAGTAACAGTAGCTGCTGCATAACTTAAACAAGATCAGCGTTAAAGAAAAGAGTCTGTATATGAGCCTATTTATGCTTTACTAAACCAAAACAAGCAGCACAAACATATTTTGCTCATGGTTCCTAAATACACTACATGGACAAAAGTACTGGGACGCCTGCTCATTTACTGCTTCTTCTGAAATCAGGGGTATTAAAAGAGCTGATCCTGCTTTTGTTGGAATAACCACAAAAGCAATAGTGAGGTTAGAATGTTACATGATAATGATGATCACCCCAACTCATCATCCCCAACTCCTCCCAAAAGTACTGGATGGAGCTCCTCCACCATTATTCCAGAGAACACTCTTCTTCCACTGCTCCACAGCTTAATGCTGGGGGGCTTTATACCCCTCTAGCCCACGCCTGGCATTATTAGGCAGCATGGTGACAATAGGGTCATGATGTTGATCTGCGTCCTATTCTATTGGCAGTACTTCTCTACAGGGACTAGACAAGCTGTGTGTGCATTTGCAGATCTGTGTCAGCAACGAGTACAATGCTCTTGTCGCTAAATGCAATCAAATCCTCACAGCAATATTCCTCCACAATCAAGTAGAAAGTCTTCTTCTCTGGACAGTAGAGACAGTTACTCCAACAGAAGCAGGATCAGCTCTTTTAATACCCTTAAGTTCAGAAGCAGCAGTGAGTGAGCAGTGTCCCAATACTTTTGTCCATATTGAACATATTCAGGACAGTTTCCAGTGGTACCAAAGAAGGTACCCAGATTCAGGCCCCACCCCGCTGTAAACACTCTCCCTCCCTCGGGCTCACCTGTCTGACGATGTTCTGGATGAGTTTGTCGATGGTAAAGCCGATGTAAGCGTGGATGGTGAACATCTCCCGCAGCGTGTCCTCGTACTGCGTGGACTCCAGGTTACCGTCCAGCAGACTGCGCACCATGTCCAAAAACGCAGGGTAGTACTCCTCCAGCTCCACCTCACCTAAAAACACACACACACACACACACACACACACACACACACACACACACACACACACACACACACACATAATTAGGCTACTACAAACGCTCTGCAAAGTCAACATCAGAGACACCCCTCCCCCCTTTTCCAGTTGGGGTGTAACTACAAATCCCAATCAGGCTTTGAGCGCCCCCTCATGGACAGCTGTACACGTGCATTTCTGGACAGTCTAAGAGCTGCAGAAGCTTGATCTAAAGGTGGAGCAGCATGTGGGCGGAGGCGGTAGAGTAACACTACAGGATTTTACACTAATATGACTCTATGGGTTCTGCAGCGTTACACAGCAGTTCTGGAGAGAGGTTCTCCTCCTGCAGCTCCACCGCCAAACCTCCATATAGTGCAGTAGCAGCAGCAGTGCTCCGGCCCGGAGTGGGAATGACGGAGACGCCCTTCTCCCACTGTTACAGTCAGTGGAGCGTCAGCATGAACCTGAAGCTGCTGATTTAAGGTGGAACTGATACAGGGTGATGGTTTAAGGTGGAGGTGATACAGGGTGATGGTTTAAGTTGGAGCTGAAACAGGATGATGGTTAAAGAGGGTCTGAACATCTTCCTGATGGTAATCGTACTGAAGCCCGACTGCCCCTGCTCATAATCTAGCAGCCATGTTGAGTGTGCATGTCCTTACTGGGCTGTTTAAGCCGTAGCTCCATTGCCAGGTCCGTTGCCTTGTCCCTGCGTCCCTCGGCCACAAGGAGGCGCTCAGCGCTCTGTTCGGCTCTGTGCTCCAGCAGCTGCCGCTCCGCCTGCCGGTAAACTCTCAGCAGCCGCGAGCAGAGTGTCTGGTGCAGCCGCAGGAAGAAGTACCAGTTATTATTAACGAAAAACAGATTATAGACTCCGTCCAGCTCCTTCTGCTGCTCCTGCTCCTCTGTCCGCTCCTCCTGGGGGGGCAGATCCCGGGTCACGTCCGTGGAGTTACAGCGCCTCCGTCTGGCCTCACCGTTCAACTGCTGCTGGCCTCCTGCGGCTCCTGCCGACACGCCCCCTCCTGGACAGAGACAATTTTAATGCATTTTTATTTAACCACTCTTTTGACCATAACCAGACAAAAAAAAATACACAGCCATTTTTCCGCCCACCTCCACCTCCTGTGGCTCCACCCCCTTCCTCTCCCTCTGCCTCCTCGTCCGTCCAGTCCTCCGTCTCGCTCAGTTCTCCGCGCCGGGAGAAGAACAGGTCGGGGACAAAGTGCTGGATGATGCGTTTGATGTGGTCTTTGTCGTCCTTGTGGATGGTGGGCTGGCGTTTGACGTGGTAGATGATGAGCGAGGCAGCGTCCTCCAGGATCTGCTTATCCTCATAGGTGAAGACCAGGTGGGGTTCGCTGACCGCTCCAGCCCCCTCACGTCCCTGCTGACCTACACCTCCCTCTTCAGTGCTCTGCTCCTGACGCTGTACGGACGGACAAACACCCTCAAACACAGAACTGCAGTACCACCCAGCATATTTATATGATTCACACGCTCATTTATAGAGCGCCCCCTACGCTTCCTGTAGTGTATTCCAGTCTGTCAGAATGAGCGTGTGGATCATATGAACATTATAGAGTATTATAGAGCGCCCCCTACGCTTCCTGTAGTGCATTACAGTCCATTAGAATGAGTGTGTGGATCATATGAACATTATAGCCCAGCCGGAGGTGTGCTTTACCTCATCATAAATGCTCTCGATCTCATTGAGTAGACTCTTGGACCTCAGGGCTTTCATATCGTTCTGTTTGAAGTTGACCCCTTGGTGGTCCAGAGATTTGAGGTAAGCTTTCTCGTACTGCTCCCGCCAGATTTTATTAAAACCCTGCTGTGCTTCCCTCCACTCCTCCTCCTTCGCTTTCAACCTGCAAACAGATGAAAACAAGCTTCAGCACCACGCCCAACCTCACAGATCAGAGCCTCGCCAAGAGACCAAACTCTCACAGGAGCCAACAGTAACTTCAAATGAGGAAAAGGTGTGTATTTGAGCAAAGCTGGGTCCTGGCAGGAGCTTTACGATGTAATATCCATCTGTACAAGATTTACCTTAGAACCACTGCACTTATGAAGAAGGAATTCACTTTGGAGGCCGATAAATTACACTTTTGCTGTTGAAACTCAGGGTAGTAACTCAGTAACTACACCTCAACTGAAACTGTACGCAGCAGTGGGTGGAGACTTTCTGAATGTTGCCGCTCTCACTGGTGGGCACTGTGGTGATGTCAGAGGCAGAAAATCCTCCTACTGAGAGGGCTGGGACCCGCCGTTATTGAGGGCGGAGCTACTCGAATGTTTCTAAACACACTAGTAAGAGATGTCTGTACTGGCCTCTTCAGCACTACGGGTACTGCAGTAGCCGGGTTCTTCTTCAGGCCCTCAATGATTTCTGGAGCTTTATCCCCATATATGCGGTACACAGCGCGTCGCTGGATGACTTCAGAGGTGCCACCCAGGCAGTCATCCAATCGGAAGCGGTCCTGGTCCTCCGGAGAAAGCCGGGACAGTTTTTTCTGAACACTCTCTAAAACTCGAATTGTCGCCAGGTTGGTCTCCAAAACCACGTCCAGCTGCAGGAAGAGAAAACAGAGTATACATGTAACTACAATTCCACAGGTGAATTAAAAACTGCCCCAAAACAAGTCTAACAGCGCTGATCACCTTTTCCTCTCCGATACCAGATATTCAAAGTATCTGCCAATACAGAGAACCGATACCAACTCTGACTTACAAACTCGACAGATGACTATGAATCCTGATAGTCCCTAAAAAGAACCGCATGTACTGGTTGAGGAACGGCACATCTGAAAAGGTTCATAAGGTTTTTTATAAAAATAAAAAATAAAATAAAATAATTTTTAAAAAAGGGCGTCAGTAAGCTTCATGGTATCTGTGCTCTCCACTGCCGATACCGAATATATTTGTATATACACATACATACACATTAAAAACTGTCCCAAAACAAGGCTAATAGTGCTGGGAATGGGTTTCATTTGAAGAGCTGCCTTTTGTTCAAGCCTCCGTCTCACCTCAAACCGCTCGTCCTCACAGCGATGGAGCTGCTCTTCGTAAGGCGTTTTCTTGGAGCTCACAAAAGTGGAATCCTCCGACCAGGATGGGAACGACACCCAGGTATCATTCAGCACCTGCAGGCAGATAAAGGTGTAGTAAAAGATCACTCTGAACACGGATCAGACACTTCCAACTCCATCAGAACCGCACTGAACCTTTCTTCACATTTCCTGATCCTTAAGGACCAGATTTCTCAACAGGTATCGCAATGTAGGCCAAGACCTCACCTAATCCATGTGCAGGAAACTGACAAAAAGAGTTTACAGGTACTGAGGGAGGGTGAGGGAGTACAGGTGTGTTGTGGGTGAGGGCGTACCTCCTTGCACAGAGCCGTGCGGCCGCTGCATTTAGGCTGCTGGTAGGTTTTGGGGAGCGCTCTGTAACTGGAGCCCAGTCTCTTACAGGAGGCGTAGTCCACCTCTCTGCCCCCGCCTTCCATGTAGCGGTCCGACAGGCCAGACACAGAGTGGGTCAGCTCCTTCTCCCCCAAAAAAGACTTAAACTGGGTGTACAGCTCTGGGAACTTCCTAAAGGTGGAACAATAGTATACACACTTCATAAAGGTAAGTATAAACGTATTAAAGTATACACATATACATACATACATTCATATATACATATAAAACGTATTTGTAAGGTATTTTCTTCATTTTAAGTGTGCCAAATTTAGAGTCTAATCAGTGAGTTAAACTCTATCTAAAACTCCTGGAACATAAAATATTTAATCAGATGAGCCAATATGATCAATATTAGGATATTTGGCTTAAATCATTAAACTGGTATCGACCACAGCTCAACAAGCTGTAGTGCAGAATTTGGCCCTATGCTTGTTCATAAAACGTGTTCATTTTTACCCCAAGAAAGGAGTGACGAGTTGTAGAAGCTCGGCTCCTGACACCACCTCCTGGTTAAAAAGGGCAATACAGCGCAGAAAGTTCTCATATACCTCCTGACTCTTAAACAGACGGCGGACCTGAGAGCGAGAGAGCAAGAGAGAGACAGAGACAGACTGTTTAGAAGATCTGCCTGAGCAATGACTGAAATACCCTCAGCAGCCCTGTTTAACTGACTCAACAGAGCGCTGTATGGAAACATGCTGGTTTTCAGGTCCTACAAATACCCACCACTTTCCACTCTTATTTTACTATGTCTTAATCATCAACTGAGGAAGTAACAGTAAGAGTTATGTTATGTAAATACTTAGTAAGAGTATGCTGACGTGGCCTTTACGAACATAATTATTAAACATTTATAATAATGATCATTTTATGACTAAATAATAACATTAAAGTTTTAACACAGTTTTTAATAGCAGTAATATTTTCAATAGTTATTTTTATTAGATACCCCCCCCCCCTTATTTCTGACATTATTCTTTTTAACATGTGTTAAACACTGTGGATACGGGTCAGCAGTGGTGAGAACTTGCCTTATCAAAGAAGGTGAACTCGCGGAGGACTCCATGCTTTCCAACAGAGGCAAACGACTGATCTTTGGAGCAGGAAAACTTCATCTTTTTCTGAGGTGAAACAGGAGAAATTATTGACACACAGATACAGACAGGTGATTAGACACTTACTGAGGTTTTTAGGAGACACTCGACTACAATATTTACATTTTATTAAATTGACCGTGTTGACCAAAAAATTGACCAATAAATCTTATAATATATATATATATTAACTCCATTTCTCAGTAATTGAGCTTAGTTCAGTAATGCTCATGCATCACAATCCACATCACATCTCAGCATCAGCCCACAGTTCCCTTATTGGTGCATCTGTTGCTCAGACACTCAGCAGAAACCAGTCTGACCTTTAGCAGCGGGGTCATGTGCGGCAGGAGAACGGGGCGTGGCCGTTTCTTGCTCTGCTTGTTGAGATCTTCGTCCTCTGGCTTCTTCACATGCTCCTTCCCAGTCAATGAGCCGCTGGTAAACTGCCAATCACACACACACACACACACACACACACACACACACACACACACACACACACACACACACACCAGCTCAGACCTCAGAGTTTCTAGATATAGCTGAGAGAAGCTCATCTGTACTGAACGGTCTGAAGAACCAGATACATCCAGATGTCTGAGATATAAAACTTTGATTATCATTTTATTATTATATATTTAATATATAATAATAAAATGATAATCAAAGTTGGTTCTGTACAACTATACACAATAACTAATATTCTGAATGCCTTACATTCTAAAATGAGATTAAATAAAGGCAGCAAACCTGACAAATTTACGGCAAATCAACCACAGACTATAAATCTATGCATATACACAGTACACAAGGTTATATATATATATATAAATAATACAAGTATATAATATTGAATCATATTTTGATGTTCTACAAATACTGTAACTATTCAATAAAGCATTTATAAACATTAGTTTAATATAGTGCTTTTAGGTTCTTGTATAAAAAACAAAGGTATTAGTGATTCCAAACTGAACAGTAATGTATAAAGTTAGAAAGATTTCCTACTAAAGCAGAACACTGGAACATTTCCAAAGAAGAAAAGCAGCTCAGTGAAAATGTATAAAATGTTATTTTCTGACCAGCGATCTCTTTGCGTCAGGCAGGAACTGTCCAAATTCAGCCAGAAGGTCCTCCTGGCCTTTGAACAGGCTGGCCACTTTAGAGAAAACTTCATCCTCCGTCATTCCCGAACTGCTTCTGCTCCTGTTCTCCTTCAGCTCCAGCTGCTCCTTCTGTTAACCCACGCACCAATCACAGCCGTCACACACCATACTTACTAACGTTAGCTGACAACCACTAAACACGTACACCCTACATTTACTCAAAGACCATGTTCATATGATGCACACGCTCATTCTGACAGACTGTAATACACTACAGGAAGCGTAGGGGGCGCTCTATAATGCCCTGTAATGTTCATATGATTCACACGCTCATTCTGATAGACTGTAATACACTACAGGAAGCGTAGGGGGCGCTCTATAATGCTCTATAATGTTCATATGATTCACACGCTCATTCTGATAGACTGTAATACATTGCAGGAAGCGTAGGGGGCGCTCTATAATGCTCTATAATGTTCATATGATTCACACGCTCATTCTGACAGACTGTAATACATTGCAGGAAGCATAGGGGGCGCTCTATAATGTTCTTATGATCCACACGCTCATTCTGATAGACTGTAATACACTACAGGAAGCGTAGGGGGCGCTCTATAATGTTCATATGATTCACACGCTCATTCTGATAGACTGTAATACACTACAGGAAGCGTAGGGGGCGCTCTATAATGCTCATATGAGCCAAACGCTCATTCTGACAGACTGTAATACACTACAGGAAGCGTAGGGGGCGCTCTATAATGCTCATATGAGCCAAACGCTCATTCTGATAGACTGTAATACACTACAGGAAGCGTAGGGGGCGCTCTATAATGCTCATATGAGCCAAACGCTCATTCTGACAGACTGTAATACACTACAGGAAGCGCAGGGGGCGCTCTATAATGCTCATATGAGCCAAACGCTCATTCTGACAGACTGTAATACACTACAGGAAGCGTAGGGGGCGCTCTATAATGTTCATATGATTCACACGCTCATTCTGATAGACTGTAATACACTACAGGAAGCGCAGGGGGCGCTCTATAATGCTCATATGAGCCAAACGCTCATTCTGACAGACTGTAATACACTACAGGAAGCGTAGGGGGTGCTCTATAACGCTCATATGAGCCAAACGCTCATTCTGACAGACTGTAATACACTACAGGAAGCGTAGGGGGCGCTCTATAATGCTCTTTAATGATCATATGATCCACACGCTCATTCTGACAGACTGTAATACACTACAGGAAGCGTAGGGGGCGCTCTGTAATGCTCTATAATGATCATATGATCCACACGCTCATTCTGACAGACTGTAATACACTACAGGAAGCGTAGGGGGCGCTCTATAATGGTGTATAATGTTCATATGATCCACACGCTCATTCTGACAGACTGTAATACACTACAGGAAGCGTAGGGGGCGCTCTATAATGATCATATGATCCACACGCTCATTCTGACAGACTGTAATACACTACAGGAAGCGTAGGGGGCGCTCTGTAATGATCATATGATCCACACGCTCATTCTGACAGAGCCCTGATTAACTAGCTAACAGGCTAACATCACACCAGCTTACAACCCACTGCAGCACCACTCTCACCTGATAGGTGTGCAGTATCTCCAGGAAGGACCTGTAGATCTCCGGATGGTCCAGAAACCGGCTCTTGATCTTATTTACGTAACTGATGGCGCTGTCGAACTCCACAGGACTGGGTTCCGAAGTGGGCGGAGACACAGATGAGGTGGCGGGCTGCGATTGGCTGGGCAGGGGCAGGGCCAGTCTGGCGGAAGGTTCTGGAGGGCCCGTGGGTGAGGCGCTCTGAGGAGACGCAACAGGTTCGCTCTGAGCCGAACTGACCTCCACCACAGCCGCTGATGAAGACGACGATGAAGACACGCTGCCCACACAGCTAGAGTTGCTCTTCCCTTTACCTGGAGACACCTGACAAGACATCCCAGAGGCTGTCGTTAACAGAGGGGTCAATCTGGGACACGTCAATGACTCCATATGAGGAACTCACCCGAGATCAAAACAGCAATAAACTGAGGATACAGAGGATTCGTGACAGAGGTAAACAACCGGTCAAGTTTTAGAACGCCCAAATTTAAGCTCTTTAAGTCCAGTGAATAACCTAAAAATGGTAAAAAGTCCAGTGACCTCAAATGGTACAAAATGTTTGAAGAACTAAAAACAACTAAAAATCATTTATTACAAACGTTTGAAGTATTTTTGGCGAACAGCAGAAACAAAGAGCAAAGGAATCTGACCCTGAAGTGTTTATAGGTGAAGGATTTTGGGATTGTACAGATAACTGGGTGAAGGTGGAGTTACAGGGAGGCCCCTGTTTTTCATTGGTCACATTATAGTTAGTATTAGCATAAAATTATGCAAATTAGAATTTTTGCTTCTTTAGTTCTTTATGCTATAAAAAAAAAACAGTACTGAAGGTATAGTGGAATAAGGCCTTACTCCTGATCCTCTTATAAGTAGGGGTGCGTTGATCAGATATAAGGATCGGATATCGGCCCCGATATTCAAAGTTCACGTATCGGTATCGAAACTGAAAAAGCCGGATCGGTGCATCCCTACTTATAAGGAGCTTTCAGACGGTCTGATGTAGGTCATCGTCTTCACCTCAGACAGCTGAGCAGAAACCACAGATAGCAGATAAGCTAGTTTACACACCAACACTGCACAGCTAATCTATCTATAAAGAACACCAGAGCATTATTAACAGTATCGATCTGCCATTTTTATTGAGAGAGACACCCACACCCACACACCCACACACACACACACACCCGCTATAGTTAAAGACTCGGTCATGCAGATTTCTCCTCTACAGCTCTCTCTTGAGGAAACCCAGGTGCTCGTTCAGTTTCTCGACCACCTTCAACATTCAGGAGTGTAGCCATGTGACTGTGTCCCTTGCTGAGTATCCTGTCCCAGTGAGCACGCCGCATCAGATGGTCCAGCTCCTCCCTCCCTGATGGCAATGGACAGAACCCTTCGTGCTTCAGGTACGGCGCAGCTTGACACCCCCCCCCCCCCCCCACCCCACACACACACACCCCCCGATTGTTCTCCACCCAGGAGCCGAGGCGGTGGAACAGCAGAATACCCTGCCATCTTTAAACGCCAACCAGAGACCCACCTCTTTCAGTAGCTACTAATAAAGCACTGATCTCTTTTGAAGCTGTGCCTTCTTCTTCTCACGGCTGCCACTAACAACCATTTTTCCATCAATTAACCAATCAACTCGATTAGTCGATTAATCGAAACGATTAATTTTCCTCCCAGATGTCCTTTTATTTGGACGACAACAAACGTCCACTGGTTAACTCTGGCAAATCAAGTCCAGGTGTTCCTCTGTGCACTTCTTTTATATATATATATATATATATATATATATATATATATATATATATATATATATATATATATATATATATATATATACACACACACACACACACACACACATATATACACACACACACACATACATACACACACACACACACACACACACACACACACGTGATCTATCCATCTTATTTGGCCACGCCCACTTTCACAGTCTGTTTCTTCCGCCTGTGATTGGAATTCCCAGTCATTTGGTATCAGACGGTTTCCTCTTGTATCCTACTGAAAGTGAAGCACTGCTGCGGACGCGGATCATAAGGGAGCTAGCTATGCTATCCCACCATTCCAAAAAATCCCTGACCAGCTTAGGAACACAAAAACACAAAAAGACTGACATGCTTATCCACCAAACTCCAAGGAAGAGGACCTGCTAAAATTAAAACCTCCACCCAAACGCCCGGAGGTCTGCTCTCACCGTCCTGTGGAGGAGAAACTCTCGTTCATAAGCTCTGGTGAAGTAGAAGTGTGTCAGGTATTCATGAGGCGGTCATGCAGGACCTAAAGGCTTCACAAGCAACCCACAGTAGCTCTAACTAAAACCACCGAAGTCGTGGAGGCACCAATTACGTAGTGGTGTTAAGCATTTCAGAAACCTGAAGAGAAATTCACAGTGACCATTTAAAATGCTGATGCCGATGCATCGTTAGCGTGGACTCCATCGATTCCGACGACTAATCGAGGCAGCTCTAGTTCTGCATAGGTGCATTACAGTGACTGCGGGCTCATGTCCGGTAGAGTCCAAGCTCAGGAGTGTGTCTCTTGACTTCAGGGTCCATCAACACCAGCTTTGGACTTTGAGTGAATGACTAAGCACTGATCTGGTTAAGAGCAAGTCTGTAAAGGGCAGAAAGGTCAATGTACATGAGTACTGTGTGATGAAGGAGGAACCAGCAGAAGAGTCGTACATCCTCCTCTGACTGATCTGAACAGGCTGACTGTGAACGTTTCCTACTGTTTAGCACTCAGCGCCGCTCGCATCCGCCAGCCGATACCCACCCGGACCAACGCGCCAACGAGCCCTTTGTTTACAAACACATGAACCCAGTCTACTACAAGCACCATTCCACAGAACCCAATCAGTGCTTCATTAACGACCTCGCCAGACATTACTTTTAGAGTATTACGGCTCAGTTACAGCAGAACAGATTTTTAGGAATACTCTAAACATACGTTTGGTCATCAATAATAATACATATTATTTTAATATCATAACTGTCTAATGAAAAACATGCAACAGTAACTTTACAGGAGAAAACTAAATAAATGCTCTTCTGTAAAATAAGAGTTTATTCCATGTAATTTCAAGCATTTCTATTGGTTCATTCATCCTGAATTATTTATACAGTGTACAGAAGCAGTTACAGGGTTCAAACCATTTAGAAAACTATCCACTTTCCCACTGGACAGCAGCAATATATTCTAATGACATCACTGTATTTGGATGCTCTGTTAAAAATAAAGTAACGAGGTAATTAATAAAAGACATGACAAGATCATCTGTGTCTAATATTTATAAATTAGAGGAAGGCTGCATACGTTCTAAACACTGACCGGTGTTGAGGTGCAACACAGTAATGACTAGGGCAGAGTATTGGCCAGAACTTGCCGATACAGTACATATCATGATACAGGGGTTATGATTCAGTATATGCCGATATATTGCGATACTGTGGGAGAGACGATTCTGCAATTTTTTAAAACTCAAATTTTAAAAAGCATCACATACATAAAATCATTTTTTAACCAATCAGGACAGAGAGATCTGAAGACCTTATATAACACAGCCATCTACTGGTCAGGGTATAAACACTAAATGAACCACTGGCTGCCACCAATCATTACCTCTAAACTGTTCACTAATAATCATTAATAATGTAATTGAGAATCGATGCAGTGTCGCTGAACATAATATCGCAATACTTTGATATATTAATATTTTCATACAGCCCAAGTAACGACCATACTAGCACTGTCTAGTTTAGTCACAGTGTTAATAAAGCAGTATACAACAGTTAGCTCGGACCGGACAACCTGATTGGTTGAGAAGTGTTCCAACCACGGCCTTTTTACACTAGAACTGTATCACTCCGCTGATCTGCAGGCAACTACTGACAGGCTGAGCTGAACTCGATGCTTGGAGAGTTCTACGGCTCTATCCGTACCGCAAAAGGTGAGCCCTACAGCATCACCAGAGACCTCCATGGGTACCTTAATGAATCTGCACTTAATCAGAACCATTAAAACTACGAGACGCAAAGGGAGAGTCCATACCTCCCATCCATCAGTTTCACCCACCGATGGGAAAACCATCAGGGATCTAACGCATGCAATATAAACCATATGCATCTGTGTTCAGACCGGATATTATTAATATCCAGTATGAGATTTACCGTCATCGCTGCAACGCGCTCCCTCAAGTTCTACTGCTAAAGTATGACGCACCGCATGATCATTGCTGATCGTTAGCTGGATCGGGACTGATCCATTCACGGAACCCGATTCTTGCACCGCCGGTATTCTTCTTATAACCCTGGATCAGATCAGAGTAACCTACACACATCATAGCAAGCAGCAAGACTGCCCCATCCAACCGGCCCTCGACCCGTCATCAGCTATCAGCAGAGAACCGAAAAGGGAGGGGCTGCTTGCTCCTCTTTAGTCTCACAGACTTCCAGAATAAAAGTCCTGAGCCCAGACAGCACTGTGTCGAGGTCCAGCAGCTATTAATATAAGTGACCAATAAACAGAAACTGGGTTCATTAATATCTGTGTTCATTTGTTATAGTTTGTTTTATTAAGTTAGTAAAGTAAGAGTCTCTCCCCGATGGTCAGGTAAACGGTTTAGTAATTCAACAACGGTATCGGATCGCTAACCGGCCAATATGCAATGTTCACGTCGGCCTCGGTATCAGAACAGAAAAAGATGGATCGGTCATTTTACACTTTAAAACCTTTCAAAAGCATCAGTAAACTTTAATGATGGACTTTCTCAAGGATTTTAGTCCTCGCTCGCGCTGTCCGTCATTTTTACAGACTGAGCACTCCTGCATCACTCAAGATCCCAGTGCCTTTTACCGTCTGTAAAACGAGCAGTAAACATTAGCTCAGGTTGTATTAGACCAGTGCGAGCGTAAATCTTATGTCACATCCTGTGTGTTTTTGGTATGGAGAAAGGAGGCACTCGAGGGGACATGTAGTCTTCTTGTTTATGACACAGATTCCTGGGCTCGTTCGGGTCTGTGGCAAATCTCAGATGTGGTACAAGTAGGGCTGGGCGATATGATTAAAAAAAAAATACATCACGATATTTAAAGACTATTTATCGCGATATATTTATATTTAATCACAGACTAAAATCATCAGTATCAGATTCTTATAATCTACTACTCAGATCCTCTCCTGTACTGAATACAGTGATTTATACTCTACATCTGCTGCTCTTCATCTAATGAACCCTTCAGTCTAATTACACTGTTAGTAATGAAACCTGCAGCTGATCAGTGTTTATTAACACTAACAGTCTCCTCCATATGATTAGAGAAGATTACTGTATCACCATAACAACATTTATTACAATACGATAAAGAAAATATCGTCAGATTGCCCAGCTCTTGGTACAGGGTACAATACTCAAGCCCAGAAGGCGAGCCACAGGGACTCCATAGAGACACGACACTTGGTTAGAGTAGCCTAGAGCCCACATGTGTGTTATGAACATACAGTGGCTAATTTTCCAATAATCTACGGGGGGTTAGGACTGAGCAATTAATTGATTATACACATTTCTGTTAGTATTTCCCCCACTGTGTGATCATGAACTATCCCCATAAAAAACATACGTGTGATCACATGACTCCACCCCATCCCATCCAGTCCAGTCCATTTGCGACAGCCCAGAACTCAAACCCCGAGACAACTGAGAAACTGAGCAGCTTATCTAATCATCATCACAATCATAATCAAGGTTTTATAAGACTGGTCATCATCCTCCAATACTGTATCAGTGGTCACAGGATGCTGTTGGCTGGATATTTCTTTTTAAGGTGTCTGACAGCAGCGTATAACTCGAGTAGCCCCTCCCACCTCACTCGTTTCATTCACAGATTTCTTACCTCAATTAATGTATTTATAGCTGCATTTCCACGTATAAAAGATGCAACATAGACACAGTTATTAATATTAGCCCTTACGAACATGCTCCAATCACGTTCTGGCGTTTACCTGTGCGGTGAACGGGGACTGGAGAAAGGCCATCCCATTCTTGGGTATTTCAATTCGATATCCTGGAGGCAGGAAGGCGTTAAAGCCCAACACCAGGTCCGGATGTCCATGGAATAACTGAGAGACGCGGTTTATTACACCAGGAGTGTCGATACTGTGGGGAAAATACACAGCAATTAATAAGCAGCCTAACGACGGTAGCTTTTAATTAAGCTCTGAAGAGGCAGAAAGCTCTGAAACAGCAGTTTTACTGACGCACCTTTGAGACTTAAACTCTTTCATTATGTCCAGGAACTTGTTGTATATGCCCGGCTCATTTACAAACCGGATTTTCACTTGATCCAAATAGGATAACGCATCTTCTACCTGTGGAGGAACAGAAGGAAAACACCATTAAACCTTTACACAAAGCGCCGGAAGGAGAGACATATCCGACTACATCAGCCCACCATCACCTTGCTTTGCAGTTTAGTGATACTTTAAGAGATGTGTTTGATAGATATTGAGCATCACACCCATAAAATCCCCATTAAATTAGATTCTGTAGGTTTTACTCCTGCTGTTCTGGCTCTGACAGCTCACTGCAGCCTCACTCTTCTCTTAAATCCATAACAACTAAATAAGAAGCGAGTACTCAGCCTGTGAGCGGGTTTACGTCTTCTTAACGTTTACGGAGCTGGACGAGATTCCCTTTGGAGTTATTTTAGGAGAAACAGAACAAAACCAATCCAATCAGAAGAAGATCTGTCCGCTTTATAAGCACTCTCATAACTTTACTGATGATGTTAGCTTTCCTAAAAACCTACCATAAGCTTTAATAAAGCTAATTCACTGAATTGTACTTAACTATAATCTGATAACATGGTAAACACTGACCAGACATAACTTTACAACCTACTGCCCAACACTGAGTAGATCCCCCTTGTGCCCCAACAACAAATCTGACCATTCTGAAGGTGTCCTGCTGTGGGATCTGACACCAAGCACCAGCAGATCCTTTAAGTCCTGCAAGTTGTGAGGTGGGTGGGACCTCCGTGAGCATCACCGGGCCGGGTGTCCTTCCTTGGACGTTTTTGGTAGGTGCTGACCGCTGCATACCAGGAGGGAACACCCCACAAGACCTGCAGCCTGATGTTCTGGAGATGTTCTGACCCATCATCTGGGTTTTAATGTGCTACATTTAAGAAGTCCTGTGAAAGATTATCAGCAGCAAAAATCAGACACTGCTGCACCAAATCCAATGAAACAGGTCTGATTACAGGGGGAGTATTGAAGGTTTGAGAGATCTGCGACAGGGTGAGAGAGGCTGACCGCTTTCAGATCAGGGAGGCGTTTCTTCTAGAAGAGCCGAGTGTTTAGGTGATGCTGGGCTCCTGCACGAAAATATCTGCATTTCATTGCAGTAGAAACCCTGATAAATGTTACACGCCGGTGTGATGCAGATCCAGGTGGGGTTAGAACCAATTTCCACGGTGTAGAAGTGGTTATGCATACATCTCATCCCTGACCCACAGTTCCCGTATTGGTGCGTCACTGCAAAAGGACAAAATGCAGCTGCGGCAAAACAGCCTCAAATATGAGGCGGAGCACAAGCAGCTATTGATGACGGGGTTGTGGGTTCGATACCCAGGTTCTGGGTGTGTGTGTGTGCGTGTTGAGATGGGTTATATATGGGGGACACATTTACGTGCACCTTACCTAGTCAAGAGGTGACGGGATCATTTACCATCAGCAAGTTTTCTGTCTGGTTTAAGGAAGTGTATCCTGCACAACCCTGATTAGAGCACTGGGTTGTGGGTTTGATACCCAGGTCCACTAAGCTGCTGCATAATGGCTGTCCCTGTGCTCTGACCCTGGCTTTCCAGACCAGAGCAATTCCACTGTATTGTACTCATGTACTGAAAATAAAGTTACTGAATTGTTTGATGGAACTTGTTTGGGACTTTGACTGCACTGTTTAAGGGCTGCATGTGGAATTCAGACAAACCCTGACATGACCAGCAAAGTAATCCAGTCCTGTACTGGGTTTTAATACTAATAATAGCTCATTTTAACTTACTGCAGTTTGTAAAAGAGGAAATATGGGCTCAGTACAAGCATCACTGTTGGACGTTGGACTGTACCACCTCTCAAAAGACCACAAGGCAAAGACCACCTCAGCTGTTTTATTAGTTTGGGACCATTTCTAGCGTCTCACTGATGACAGCACCAGGTTATCAACAACAGGGTTGTTGGTTTGATACCCAGGTCCACTACGCTGCTACAGCTGGGCCCTCGAACAAGGCCTGTATCACGGCTGACTCTGTGCTCTGACCCCGGCTTCTGTAAAGAGAGCAATTCCATTGCATTGTGCATATTTACTTTTTAACTAAACTTTCAGCAGTTTTTAAAAGAAGAAATATGGGCTTGGCACAAGAACCAGTGTTGGAAGTGCTCTGGTACCACCCCCTAAACTTCAGCCAGATTCATGAACAAAGACCACAAGGCAAAACCTGAGCCGCTTCATTAGTTTGGGGCCATTTCTAGTGTCTCAGTGGTCTAAGCACTAGTTCATCAATCACAAGGTTGTGGGTTTGATACCCGGGTCCACTAAGCTGCTACAGCTGGGCCCTTGAATAAGGCCTTACATATCATGGCTGACCCTGTGCTTTGACCCCTGGCTATCCAAACCAGGACAGTGACGCAAAGTGACGTATTTCACAGGTGTAACAGTAACGGCAATGTCGGTATTCGGATTCGGATACATGCCGAAGACCCCACGTCCGATTTAATGGCGCTTTAAACGCTAATCGAGGGCCGTGTGTACGGGTCGCCCACCAAACATCCTTAGTTTGAAGTGTTAACGTGAATCTTTTCTAATAAAGTCTCACTTTGGAGTCATTAGAGAAGAAATCGTATCGGTTCAGATGATGGCATCAGCATCGTGCGATATCGGATCGGTGCTGGAAGGGGTATCGCACCACCTCTGGGAAAGTAAAAGAAAATAAAAAACATCACCTGCTTAAATACAAACTGTGGTGTGAAATACAAAGCCCTAAACTCCCTAAACTGTGTGAAAACTACTAAAATAAAAATAATAAAGAAATCACAGATGATAACCCAGCTGAAAGTAACCCAGCTGGCCATCAGGACAACAATACCAGCATAGGCACTGGAGCTGCCTACAGCCCCTACCCCCTTCAGTTCTCAGGGTGTCCAGCTAGCTACTCCCCCCCCCCCCCCCCCCAAAAAAGGGAGCACTTTTAGGACCTGATCGTGCTGGAACATTCCTCAAAAGAGTGAAATACTAAAGACCTGTGGACCAAAATCTGGGCAAATTGTGCACAAGCAGGGCGCATCCCCACAAAAGCCCTGCAACTAAGTGGCTAACCGGCTAACTGCATTCAGGAGGGCTTTTAGGAGGGCTTTTAGGGGGGTTCAACTGCATTTAAGTTGAAGTGAAGATCATAAACAAGGCTGCTTGAGTTGCTGTGTGTCTGTTTTCTGCTTCTGGGAGCTGCCAAAGCGAACTGCTTTAGGAGAGTAAGACAAAGAGAGGCTAAGGAGAGGCAGCACTGACACACTAGCGAGCGAGCTAGCACTATCTATCTACACATACTGGAAGTGGACGGCGGGGGACGATGTGGGATTTAGGTGATAATTTGGTGTTGAAAACTGGTTAATAGGGTGGGAAGGGAGTGGAAATGATATTTAAGCAGATATTAATTGTATTAAAGACTTTATATCGAGAGTTTAAGCTAAGCGAAGCTGAAGTTGCGAATTTTTCCGTTCCACCTTAAATGCTGCAGCAGTTCCATTCTGGCGCCCGTCGGGCGCCAGAATGGAACTGCTGCAGCATTTAAGGTGGAACGGAAAAATTCGCACAAGAAGCTGACGAATTAGAAACAACTTCAGCTCCCTAAAGCAAAGCTAAATCTGATCAGAAATGATCACCGCCCAGCTAAAAACACCCCCCCTGCTCCACTTAACCCTCCATCCCCTCTCTTTCCCGTCCCTTACCTTCAGTTTCTGGAAGTGCTGCTGTTGCTGCTGCTGCTGCTGCTGTTTCTGGGCGCTCATAAAGGCCTTGTCCTGGTTTATTGGGTTGATCTGCTTCGTGGTGCTGTGAGCCTGGATTTTCGCCATCGTCCCCAACAGCTACACACACGAAAACAGACGTTCGCCCTCCGTATTTGCCCGGAACGAAGCACTTTCGCGAAGCAGAACTATCTAACGAAACAAGGAAGCGCTCCGGACAGCGGAGCGCCGACGCCGCCGAGACCGCGCAGAGTGACTCGAACCCCGGCCAGCAGCGGCAGAGCGGACCCGCTGTGTTCAAACTCAAAGAGTCGAGCCGCTACAGCGTCTAAAGCACGCTTATGTTAGCCGAGAAGGTGCGGGGCAGCGGGGGAGAGCTGAATCACCCCGGAGGAGAAGCGCTATTCACGGATTGAACAGTTTGTAAATGTTATTTTTAAAAACTGTCGCCTGTCTCTTTAAATTCGGCGGCAGCGGAGCGAATGTGGAGGAGCGCACCGAGCATGCGCACACGCGGCGGGGCGGGGCTTAGGAGACGTGCGGGCGGTACCCGGATGAGCGAAGGTTTCGTTTCAAATGCTAATCGCTCAGAAAGTGTCAATAAACACTGGAAGAAGTGATCAATAAAGGGCGTCTGATCGATCTGAGAGGGATCAAACAGCTGGAGGATGTTTATTAGTGATTTCTGAGAGGATATGCATTGTCTGTGTGGAAAATAAGGGAAATAATTGCAGTTTTATGGCGAATGCTAGCTAGCTAAATGCCATGCTAGAAATGCAGCCACCTTGTTCAAAGGGCTTAAAAAATTATTACTTATTTTATTTTTAACATTTGTGTTGTAAATTGTATATATATTTTTTCTTTTTTTTTTTTGTAGTGATTTAAAAAAAATAAAAAATAAAAAATACAAAAAAAAATGATGAGGACCCCTTAACCTCCTGAGACCCGGATTTTTGCTTGACGTGCATTTTTAGTTTCTCCTATTTGGGATTAGTAGGACCTAACAAGTATAAAAACTAAACTTATTATTTGTATGGGAAGTCTGGGATAAATGTAAAGGTAGTGAACACACACACACTAGTGAGCTAGGGGCAGTGAGCACACGCTCCCAGGGAGCAGAGAGGGTGAAGGGTCTTGCTCAAGGGCCTAACAGTGGCAGCTTGCCGAGCCTGGGTATCGAACCCACAACCCTGTTATCATCAATAGCCTGGAGCTCTAACTGCTGCTGAGCACCACCGCCCCATATGAGGCCAAAGGGTCAAAAAAGGATCATGGTGCAGAGAAGCAGAAATGTAGTGTCCCTCCATATGAGGACGCCAGTTGTTACATATATGAGCCCCAGTCATTATCTAGAACATCACAGTTTGGTTCTTCTTGTCAAAGTGTCTCAGGTTCTTACGCTTGCCTATTTCTTCCTGCTTCATCACCTTCATCTCCTTCAAGAACTGACTGTTCATTTGCTGCCTAATGCAGGATCCCGTGTCCGGATAAGGCTGAACCACACAATAATAAACACACCCAAACAGATACAAACCCAATAAGGAGGCGGTCTGAGACCTATATGAGCCACATATTATAGCCAAATACAACAAGGTTATTAGAATTATTATGAAGTCTGACTTTCTGCAGCTTTACAGAACTTCTAGACAACGACTCCTCATATTTTCCTCCATGAAGCTCATGTTGATGCTCAGTAGAGCACAGAGACGCTCCTTTAATAGAGCTGATATTACTGAAATGCTTCATTTTTAATGGGCAGATCTGCAGCTGAAACAGGAGCCTAGTGCAGCCCAACATTTTTAACATCAACATTTTAATAGATCATTCTCCTCATTATGACTTTTAGAGAAATGGGGTTTTGGGGAGGGGGGGGGGGTAGTGCACTTTAGACCCCTGTGGCGCGGCCTAAGCTTTCGGCCTTTGTTTTCCTTCCATTACTTTTACTTTTCTACTTGAAGTCGTTCTGAAACCAGTACTTTTACACTTTTACTGGAGTAAAAAGCTTCAGTTGATCCTTCAGCTTCTATAGAAGTCTTTTAAACCCTCGTATCTCCACTCACTTCTACCTGAGGAATGAGTGTTAGTACTTTTCACACCTTTGGTTATGGCAATTTTAACACGTCCGTCCCTCCAAGGCACACTGGACGACCTAAACACCAGTAATAATTGCCACTCAACAAGAACATTTGTGTATTCTGTCCCACCCAGCAGTCAGATCGCAGTGTAAATACATGTGGCTCAAATCTTAGGACACAATCCAGAGGCCAGTCACATGCAGTGACCGGGTGTAAACAGGGTCTGTGATTGTATGAAACAAGCCTCTTATTAGTACCCTCTCATGCCTGTACTGACCAGTATGACATTTATATTTATTTTTATTTATTTATTTTATATATTTTTATTTGCAGAGTACTAAAATATTACACAAGGCAGGTAGACATGATATGGGTGAAAAAAAGAATATTATTTACACAAAAAATATTGTGCTTTAAATAGCACAACAATGCAATATCCAAACTCCATAAGAAACATTTCATTATTATGATTATTATTATTAGTAGTAATATTCTTATTATTTTGTCCATGAAATGTACATGTGACAAACCAGGGCCATGGGCCAGACCATGTCGGACACAGCGAGCCACACCGTTTACAAAGGTGCCCCCTTTCAACACTGCCTCTCCTTCCTTGCCCATGATAAGTGTAGAGTTCACTGTAGTTTTACTGTAGTTTTATTCAAGCGAGTGCCCCCCCCAGTATCTCTCCCCCAGCTGCTGTAGTTTTCTGCCTGGGCGATACCTCACACCACCCACTGAAAGAGGCCCCCTTGCAGAGGATCTGCTTATTGTAGCAGCGACCCTGCAAGGCCTTATCAATGGGGTCCCTGCAAAGTGTGTCCCTGCTTACATCAGATATATTTATTCAAAATAAAAATCTCATTTCTGATTTTTGCACAATAATATGGTTTGTGTGCGTCTCTCTGTTTGACTTATCACACTCTAATATATAAAATGACATCACAAACAGGAAGTGACATCATTTGAGCCTTTGGTGCTGCCAAAAAAAAATAAAAAAGGCAAGTTCTGACCTTCTTCTACTCTCTTTATTAGTGGCCTTTTCATGTTAGACAGGGTCCCGTTAGAACACACAGGACACAGGGTCTGTCATGTTGACTCCACTAATATGGTGGAGGTGCCATACAAGAGCTAATAAAGAACTAACAGGTAATAACTACTGAAGTCTGAGTGTGAGTGTATGATGAAGTCATAGGGCCACTGAGGGCCAGTTGAGCCTGGAACTGACGGTGGGAGTGTTCATCACTGTAGAGAAGAAGTACTGCCAATAGAATAGGACTCTCTGGAGCAGATCATCATCATGACCTTATTGGCTCCATGCTGCCTAATAATGCCAGGCGTGGGCTAGAGGGGTATAAAGCCCCCCAGCATTGAGGAGCTGTGGAGCAGTGGAAGAACTGTGTTCTCTGTAATGATGGTGGAGGAGCTCCATCCAGTACTTTTGGGAGTTGAGATCATCCAACATCCTGACCTCATTAATGCTCTTTTTACTGAATGCAATCAAATCCTCACAGCAATACTGCTGTTCCAAAATCTACACAGTAGATTGGACAGTAGAGACAGTTACTCCAACAAAAGCAGGTCAGCTCTTTAATACCCTTAATTTCAGAAGAAACAGTGAATAAGCAGGTGTCCCAATACTTTTGTCCATATAGTGTATGTGAACACTTGCCCCAGAGTGTCTTCAGAAATCAAGACTATTGCCGGTAGTTTGGCCCCCTTTGCTGCACTGGCTTTACACTACATTTTGGAACTTTGCTGTGAGGAGGATTTGATTGTATTTAGCCCTGAGAGTGACTCAGCCACTCCAACTCATCCCCAAAAGTATTGGATGGTGCTCCATCATCACTCCAGAGAACCACACAGCCCAAAGCTGGGGGCTTTATACCCCTCTAGCCCATGGCATTGTGCTCACCATTCTACTGGTCAGTGCTTTTCTATGTAAGCCGTGTTGGAGACTGCCAGCCCTCTGGCTCTCAGGAGGCGTGATTGGTTGGTCGTGTTGAGTAAACAGGCCGACACCAGATGAAGGTTTTAAAAATAAGCGTGGTTTATAAAACCAAGTAATGACAGGATCACCAAAGTGTGTACAGAAATACAAATGAGACCATCAGTACGACCATCATAGAAGAGCATAGTACACCCAACATTTACAAACTACTCCGCAAAAAGGGAACCGTAAGACATGTTCTCTTTGTATGTCTTTTCAAACACAGAACCACGAAAGATTTCTCTAGTTTCTAGTTCAGTTTTCTCATAGGACTCAAAGTACAGCCGTCTATTAACTACAAACATCGTCACAGTCGGTAATTTAAGAAAAGGATACAACATCGAGAAGATAGAAAAAGATGCAGAGATACAGTATCAAGCACTTCAACATCATGGGTTTAGCAAGCAGATAAACCGACACATAGCTTTGATTCCCCCCATGAACCATAAAAAACAGCCGTCATGTCAGGGTGTGTGGATTACTGGGGGATGTTTAAAGGTATTTAAAAATTTCAATGTACAAAATAACCCTCTGGAGGGAAGGTTCACTTCATCACTGAACTCGACACGCCACTGAATGGATGTTGGTTAAATATTCACCAACTCTTAATTCTCATCTGCTGTTGATCGCCCACAGCAACACCTGATATATGACAATATCTCTGCCCAGAGACCAACGTCTCAGTCTATATATATGTATATATGTGTGTGTGTGTGTGGATACGTATATATATATATATATATATATATATATATATATATATATATATATATATACACAGTATTATATGCATATACATACACATACACACACTATACTGTATATATATATATACACATACACACACATATACACTATGTACCTGGAAACACAATATTATATATTTATAAAAATCTACACTTTATGTTTATGTAACACTTTGTGTTTTTTTTTTTTATGTGACATCACTGCAAAAAATGATATTGATATAACAGTATTATATGATGAACCTATTTTTAAAGTCACTTTATCCACTGGAACAGAAATGTGATTGGATAAAGTCACCAAGAAGAAGAACACATGTCTAGAAATAGGTTGAATAATATTAATAAATATTTTTTTATGATGAATATTGTGAAATACATTTTCTAGATGTATGATGATTTATGAAAGATTTCATTTATTGCAGTGAAGCGAGTCATTCCCGAATTAAGGAAACACACTGGAGAATATGAGCAGTTAGCAAGTCAAATCATGTTAAATCCAGTCAGGATATGTAATATTTCTGCTTTTAAATTCCTCTGTTTTTCTACTAGTTTACGTATTAAAAAGGTTTAAATTAGTTTAAAGCATCGTTTCCTGAAAAAAGTGAAATGTTTACAGCATAAAAATAAATAAGTCGTATATTCCAGACTATTCCTACAACATCAGATACACTGACGGGATTTCACACGTGCGTACTTGTTCATATATCAGGAGTTAGTGTGGGCGTGGCTGATGGAGATGAAGAAGCCACGAGTGATCAGAAACACGGCTAGAAGATGGATCACGTTCCACAGTCACGACAGCATCGTCTTATTCTGATTACACAGCTCAACTACAGGTACACAGAGGACAGAGTGCAGGAGAGTGAACAATCAAACCATCCCGTTACCATTAATACTGCTCATCCACAGCAAGATAAAAGCCCCCAACACTTAAATAATAAGTACTACAATAAATTAAGAGTCATTCCTTCACACGGGAGGAAAAAGAGATGAAAGTATTTACAGTCGAACATCGAAGAAGCATGCAGGCAAGACCACCGGCAAAGCAACCCACACAGAGCGGGCTTGTGCTCACAGGCCCAGAGAGGGCAAGGGTGAAAGGTCAACTCTAATCTGGGACAGAGAGAGAGGGGAAAGTAAAGCAGGGGCTCAGATTAGTGTGTGTGTGTGTGTGTGTGTGTGTGTGTGTGTGTGTGTGTGCAAAATGTTATTTAATATAATCAATTTTTGAAAGCTGCCACTTTTGGACAACCATGGTGCCCAACGGGTATTTTTTATTTTTGTTTTTGCTTTTAATAGAAATTAATTATAATTATAATTTGGAGAAAAACTAATTATTAAACTAACATATTTTTTATATTCTTTAACATTTTTAATGATGTTTATTTTTTTTATTTTGTTTATTTGCTAATCATTTAGCCGTTAGAAGACTAATCTTCTCTGTATATAATTTTAGTTTTTTTTTCTGATGAAAATTAATTATTTTTTATCTTATACAAAATAATACGATTAGTGGGACGTCACATATTGGGGCATCAAATGTTCAGAATCGTCCCTGCTTCTACTTCTTAATGTATAGCTGGGTAGTTTTGGGACTTTTATTGTGTATTTTTACATAAATAAAGAATTTAATTGTGTGTGTGCAAAATATGATTTAATACCGCTATAATTAAAAGATGCCACGTTCGGATGACCACAGGCGGCCTGGTCAGCATAGGTTTTTTTGTTGTTGTTTTTATCATTTTTTTTTATTTCATTTTGGATGGTATTTGACTTATTATTATCATCAATATTATTATTATAATATATTAACTTATTTTTACTTATTTATTTATTTTACTTTGACAATGTAGTGGTTTAAAGATTAATCTTCCATTAATATAGTTATTGTTTTTTTCTGATGAATTCTAATTCAAACGAATGTATTGAGTCTTAATTATTTTTAGTCATTAATACAAAATAATATGATGAGTGGGACGTCAGTGAAGGGCCGCAGATGTTCAGAGACGTCCCTGCTTTTACTTCTTTATGGAAAACTGGACTTTTATTGTGTATTTTTACACTGTTTGAGTAAATAAAGAATTGAAATATGTGTGTGTGTTAGAAACCGTAGTGAACGCTGAGCTCCAAGTGCTTGAATTGAAACTTTGGCGCAGATTAAAACGAAACCCTGCTTTAACTTAAAAGTTCTTAACCAGGCGGCCTTCAAGCAGCGAGGTCAGCGAGGTCAGCGAGGTCAGCGTACGTTTAAAGTCTTACAGCAGGGTTCAGGTACTGTCATCATTCGGGACACACTTGTATTGTGAGATTTCTACGCAGAACAAAGCGAGGAACAGCACGACAGGCTAACAGCACAGCGCAGAACGAGGACAGCGAGCGATTCTTCTGTTTACCCGCCTCGATATTTTCACATATCCTGGAATATTTCAGTTCTAGTTCGTTAAAGAAAGCTGTTGGATCCACCCAAAAAAACAGCTTTAAAAAAACAAACAAACAAAGTGACGCTGAACACAAACATGCAGTAGCGTGCAAAAGTATGCAACCCCCTACATGTTGAATAAAACTGAATAAAACTGATTACATTACAATAAAAAAAAATACAACCCGGAACAGTCTGTCCTAAAGTGTCATTTGTAATACAGAGGATTCTCATGACTTTCATCAGGGGGTTGAATACTTTTGGGTGCATGGTACTGTTAATTGTATATTGTAAAATAAACAATGTCTTGGCAAGTTATATTACAGGTAATATTACAGGTAATATAACTAATATTTGTCATTATGAGTTTACGGTTGGATTGTTCAACCTATTCTGAGATATCGTTGCCTATTATGAGCAACTTTATGAAGTGGAATTATTGTATAGCATCGATGGATGATTAGAGTTGTAAAGAAAAAATGAGATTTGACTATTTCACTTGATAAAAATCTCAAATTGTTGAAGTTATTGTTGAATGAATATTCCTACAACCGTTTCATAACAACAAATATTAGCTATAAGATGTTTTCACTTGCTAAGAGATAATTTATTGCAGTGTGACGAGTAATAATGGATGATGAATACAGAGTGCGAGAGCAATGTGAACTCAAGGTGGAGTAAATGTTCGCTAGCAGGTGCAAACCAGGACAGACGACAATTTGCCAGCGAACGTCAACCAACAGCACGAGAGAGAGGGAAATCAACGGAAGATGAAAAGCGTGAGCCGCACGAAGCCGTGGATGTAATAAATACATTATTATGACAAAAGTAGAATCTGTTAAATATGACAGCACTGACAGTCTTTCTGAGCTAAAACAACACCTGAAACCGACAAAAAGGAGGAATGCAGCAGCTAACCCCTCCCAAAGTGCTGAGAGTGTGTGTGTGTGTGTGTGTGTGTGTGTGTGTGTGTGTGTGTGTGTTTTTAAAAGCAATGACTCCCAAAAAAGTGCTGTTATCAAGCCTTCCTGAAACACTGGCGCTAAACGAAGCTTAGCTTGGACAGGCTAACTGCTACCTGTTCACACTTCCACCCTAAGTAGTATTTCAGCTAAACATCGAATCTATACACCTTTCCCCCATTTCCCCCCAAATATAGTGATTAGGCATCTCTGAGGTCTGCTTTTTTTAGTTTTAGCACTGGAGCTACGAGGCTAATGTGGCTAGCTAGCTAACATGCAATGCAAAGGAAATGGTAGCATGTAAACATGGACTAAAAGACTAAAACAGACTAAAAAAGTGTCCGAAACCACTAAATCAGGTCCGTTAGAGATGACTGGGGAGAGTGTGTGAGGATGGAGAGGTGCAGTTAGCGCGATGCTAACAGATGGCTGTATGTACATCAGCCAGCCTTGTAGCTCCAGTGCGGCCTTGGCTGATCTGGAGGAAATTTAGGGGGAATTTATATAGACGTAATGTTTGGCCACATTATATTACTATAATAGAAAGTAAATAGCTCAGTGTTGACAGGGCAGGTTAGCTGATGCTCTTCTTTCAGTTTTAACAATAAAATCATGTCAGAAAACTGCAGCAGATCAACACGACCGGGCCGAACTCCCTGTGGCAGTGCGGGTCTCAGTGCGGGTCTCAGTGCGGGTCTCAGCCCCACACGGGGTCCAAAGTGCAGACGCTGATGTCGAACCCCGTCACTGAACCGGCTGCTGCTGCTGCTGCTGGGATGATCCTCACACTCCGTTCTCTTCCAGCGAGGAACATCTGAGCAGCTCTGATGATCATCTGGTGCATTTCAGAGATGGAGAACAGTCTGGCGGCCAGAACTCAGCCCAAATCTTTAAAAGTCTGCTGCTCCAGCTGTCGGCACGGACATAAACCAACACAAACCCAACACACCTCTCCTCTCCTGGTGGAAACAACACAAGTGCAGCAGAATATGGATACAGAAAGCCGCTGCTGAAAACAGGCTACAGGCCAAACATCTGGAAGCGACGCTAATTTAAAATGTGTTTTTATAAAATAATTGATATCATATTCCTGTGTATTCAATTTGTTTATGTTTTGGAGGCTCCTAAGTGGGTGGGATGGTCCTCCCTCTCCCCCATCACTTAGCGTGGGTGATGCTAGCTAGTGTGGGTTAACTAAATTAGCATTAGCAGTTAGCATCAAGCTCCAGTAGTGGTGTGTTAGCGGCAGTCTGAGATTTGTGGTGGAGCTTCTTCACGTGTCTAGGAGGAGGACCATGCTAGCCTTCACCCACCCAGCGCTGGTAGCGTGGTGGGATAGGTGGGTGGGGGGAAGGGGTCATCCAATTGTTTATGAGAACCGACTGCTGACAGATACAATTTAACCAGATCTCGGTCAGCAGTGTTAATATATACACTATATGGACAGAAGTATTGGGACACTTACATTTTCCTCCTACAGGAGCTTTTCTGACCCCCCCATTCTAAACCCATAGGCATTATTAATACGGAGCTGGTCCCCCTTTGCTCTGAGCTCTACCAGCAGCAGCAGGTCTGGAGCTCTGCTGCAGTTACTGAGTCAGTTGGAGGCTTTTCTGCACTCTGCTCTGAGCTCAGCACTCGGCCCTGACCCCGCTCTGTAGCTTTACGTGGTCTGACAGACACTCGGTGGCTGAGCTGCTCTCTGTGAGCTGTTCCTCCTAAACTCTTCCACTGTTCAATAATAACACCACTCACAGCTGATGAAGGAAGATCTAGGAGGGAGGAAATTTCACCAGCTGACTTGTTGTTGTTGGTGCAGCGGTGTCTCCTATTACATACAGAACCACGCTGGAGTTCAGTGAGCTCTTCAGAACCTCCCGTTCTTTCACTGATGTGTGGAGGAAAGACAGACTGCAGGACTAGAGGCTGGAGTTTACACAGCTGTGGCTGAATGAACAGGACTGAATCAGACACCTGAACTCAACGATTAAGAGGTGTGTCCCAATACTTTTGTCCATATATAAATAATGGAAGGAATGTGTTACAACACACAGTGCTGTGTATGTCTGTAGCCACAGATCAGTCAGAGGGCCCATTCTAACTCCTGTCCACCAACTAAAGTAGCCACAATGGGCACCTCAGCATCTGAACAGAGCGTTGGAACAGTTCACCAGAAACCAGTTGGAACTGTTTACCAGAAAACTGTACATTTTTACTTCTTGCCTCCATATGTTGGGCCTGTAGTGTTTACTGAAAATATTAAACCCTGTCAAATCTCTGCACATCTATAAAACATGATACTTCAACACAAGTGCTGTGTTTACATTAGGAATTGTGTTGATATAGAATATTTAATTCATGTGCATTCACCTTCTGACCCACTTATTACACTGAAAGCAGCACTGCTGTCCAGCGTAGATCACGGCTGCGTCCACCAAGAGAGGATTTAAAGATTCAAAGAAACAAAATAAAAACTGAAGCGTAATCTTATTTGCTCGTAAAATTAATATAAAAACAAACAATAACACACTCTCTCCAGTCACACAACCCATAATAAACAAAATAAGACAATAAGAAAGTATCACAATGTGCAACTGGACATGAAAGCAGTGTTGCATATCCACTATATCATCACTGATAGAAGCAAAACGTATCTCCAATTTTAACATATTTTATTATAAATACATTTAAGAGCATTTACGGTTTGTCACATTGTGTCCAAAATCTATGATGACTGGACCAATAGAAATGCTCCAAAATGACTTCAATAAAATGTATAGAAGGTGTTTGGCTCCTCCTGTAAAGCTGCTGTTCTGGAGATACGAGGTCGGTTCTAGCAGTGATGATATGATGCAGAGCTCAGGGCTGTTTTTAAACCATTGCACTTTTCCTGCAAGTGCTCGGAGGGCCGTACGTCACAACTTAATCAGGAGAAGTTCGGAAAAATACGGATGGATAGAAGTAAAAACACAATGCGGCGTGAAGCTGCTGCTGATTCTAGTTGTGGGAAGTAGTTCAGTGCAGAAGTCCAGGCTTTAGCGAGTGGTTAGTCTTTCGATGTTCTGACATGGAGACGCGTTTCCCTGTAGAGTTTGGTTATTACATGTTTGTAAACAGTCATAGTGTTTCTTAATGTGTTAATAAACCATTTATAAAAAAACTCTAAATCAATATACAAACCAAAACAGGTCAAATTAAAAAATTCTAAAAAGTTAATAAAATTAAAAAATCTAAGTAGTATGAGTGTGTATTTCACACACGTGTGTGTGAGTGTGTGTGTATGCACTGTTAGCCTTAGTACTGATATGTCTTAGTGCTGATTGTGCTCCTTCTTGGTTCTGAATGAGAGTGTACTGTTTGAATGTGTGTGTGTGTGTGTGTGTGTGTGTGTGTGTGTGTGTGTTTGAGAGTTCACGTGTGTGTGTGTCTCAGCGTGTATGCGGTTGGGTATGATGCTGAGGCAGCTCTGTGATGATGTGGGTGGAAGGTGGACCGTCTGCTCTGGGTTTAAAGGAACAGTTCAGTCAGAAATGCTAACGCTGCTAAAAGTGAATGAAAGCGAATGGGCAGCAGTTAGCACACTGCTAACGGCATCATGTTAACTGGTGCCTGCTACCTTCCATTCGTAGCGTTAGCCACGTTAGCATGCGTGGTTGACCTGTTCCTTTAACTGAAGGCTTCGTCGTCTGTGTCCTCAATCAGCACCTTGGTGTCCTTCTTAGATCTGCAGCACACACACACACACAAACACACACACACACATATATACAGTTACAACAGTAGGGGTGGCTGATATGAACTGATATATATATATATATATATATATATATATATATATATATATATATATATAATAAATAAATATAACCATTTATATCATATTTAGAAATTATTGATGATGTATGTAGTGTAAATAAGTCATATTCTCTATTCTCAATTATGTACATTTTAATACACACTTACTGTTTATTTATTCAATTTAACAGATTAACAGAGCAAAACTTACATACGTGCAAAAGAAATGACCCATTATTTACATCATTTACATTTTTTACACTTTACAATCTGTTAAATTCAGTCTAAAATAAGCAGAAAATGTTAATTAATATTTATATTTGTTTCCTGTCGAGGGTTTATTCAGTTCTTTACGTGCTCAGATCATCAGCAACATGTATCATAAAGAAATTATTGAAATTATTCATGTATCATAAAGAAATTATTTGATCACTGATAAGATTTGGGTGCCCGGTCAAACATCTCTGTGAATCTGAGTGAATTGAGGGAAACATTCAGAGAGAATTTCTCGTAGGTTTGCTGCCAGAAAGGCCAATCAGAAGCCCCGGTTTGACTGGAAACTGATCAGACCGTGGAGTGGAGGAGCACTGTTCTACTGTGCAGAAGCCTGAGCCTCACCACAGCATTCAGCATCAGACCATTCGGCTGCAATGAGCAAATTCTCCAATTTTCCTTAGCCTCTTTTGTAATTTTGAAACTTTTATAGATGAAAATCATAAAAATAATCGACCTTAAAATACGGCCATTATCAGGCAGGGTTGATCCCCTCTGATCTCCAGATAAATGGACCAATAGAAATGCTCCAGAATGCCTTATACACTGTGTGTGTGTTCGTACTGTGAGGACAGGAGTGGTCGTCGTAGCGACAGGCTGTAGCTCCTCTTCCAGCTCTTTTTGCCCTGGCGGTGTTTGACTCCGTCCTCCTGGTCCATCATCTGCTCCAGCAGCGTCTGGTCATCTGCGTTCAGTGGCGCTACTGAGATATCCCTCACCGCCCTGAACTCACCACAGTTATTCAGGTGCTCGTTCTCCAGACGGAAGAAGTTCCACACAAAACGCCTGCAGGACACACACACACACACACACACACACACACACAGGTAAAGCTGCAGTCAGTAACCTCCACACACCTTCCCTGCTGCTCACAGTACTGTTAAACCAGTACACTGTAAACACCAAAGGTCCCACATGGAACCCTTTTTGATGCTACGCAGAACCATTTCTATACGGTTCTGTAAAAGAACCCTTTAACCAACCACGTAAGCCATACAACCACACTGAACCACGCGCTGCACTAAAGAACCCCTCACTTTTGAGAGCGTGCATGTGGAACACACCTGGATGTGCGTGTGTGTGTGTACATATGTGTGTGTGTGTGTTTGTGTACCTGAAGACCTCCATTGGAGCGAGGACAGTGGCCAGTATATCAGCGATGGATGGGATGGTGGTCATGGTGGTCAGGGCGATCTGCAGCGTCCAGGCGAAGCGCAGGATCACGTCCTCCACGATCGCACAGTAATAATACGCCTGCAGGACATCGGGACAGGACATCACGCTCACTTACAGTCTCGTGCAAAAGTTTGGGAACCCTTGATCTACCTTGACTTGGCTTTATCCCTGACGCCCAGACTGTTACAGGCTGTGTTACAGTGTGTGTGTGTGTGTAAGAGAGTCTCTTACTTTCTGTGGGTAGACGATCTCCTCGCGGAGGAAGGTGTGTTCTCCTGCATTCCGGTCAAATAAGCCCCAGTCCATCTTCAGGTCCCAGATGAGAGTGTAGAGAGAGCTGACGGTGGAGAAGAGGATGAGCAGGTAGAAGAACGCCTCTGCATCAGCATCGTTCTGATCTGAGAGGGAGAGAGACATTTAAAGGGTCATCATTTTTTTAATGGTACTAATACAGAGTCCATCCAGAAAGACCACCCAGACCTGGTCATGAATATCAATGGAACTACACACACCTGTACACCTGTACATGTGCAGCCACAGTACTGGAGCTGAAACCCTGGAGTAGTACAGTATATCCAATATGTACCTATGGTGTCCACTAGAGGGCGACTATTTATCATTTATCACGCACCTGCTCAAAACACAGCGGGTTCTTACCCTGTGAGTAGCTCCTACAGAGCTGCAAAACACACTGCCTGGCCACTTTATCAGAAACGCTGTCCCTGTAGCTCTGTAGCTCATCTGTTGGTACAGTATGCGTAGGCCTTCATCAGGGCGTAGTTTCTGACCACAGAGCCACTCTGGATGTTTTTGGGTGGTGGACCCACTCCGGTGCACTGCTGTAACCTCCACCCGACTGCACCACAATATAACCAGCTAGCATGACGCACTGGTGTGTGAGAGATCAGAGAGAGGCTGGGCTTGCATAAGCTGAGCACATGGCTGTTAGTAAGTGAAGGGTCTCAGGGTCCAGGCTAAATCTGACACTAGTAAAAGTGTAATGGAAGGGGCACGAGGGCATCCAGGAAGGATTACACAACCGGATGATAACTGGAATCGGACCGGGCTGACAAAAACCCATCACTCGCGCTTTTCCATTCAACACCAACACAAATCCAAACAGAGACCAACTAAATAAAACTGGACCAGGAGAATGATTACAATAGCTGAACCAGAAAGCTGGAAACTGGACAGGGTGAAGCAGCTGACAGACTGGTGTACAGTCAACAACCTTTACTGGAATGTAGAGAAGACCAAGAAAATGGTTGTTGACTTCAGGAAATCAAGACACGACCACTCTCCGCTCAACATCAACGGCTCCTCTGTGGAGATCGTTAAGAGCACCAAGTTCCTTGGTGTCCACCTAGCGGAGAACCTCACCTGGTCCCTGAACACCAGGTCTATAGCCAAGAAAGCCCAGCAGCGTCTCTACTTCCTCCGGAAGCTGAGAAAGGCCCGTCTCCCTCCACCCATCCTCACCCTCTTCTATAGAGGGACTATAGAGAGCATCCTGAGCAGCTGCATCACTGCCTGGTTTGGGACCTGCACAGCCTCTGACCGCAAGTCCCTCCAACGCATTGTGAGGACAGCTGAGAGGATCATCGGAGTCTCTCTCCCCTCCGTCATGGACATTTACACCACCCGCTGCATCCGCAAAGCAACCAGCATTGTGGATGACTCCACCCACCCTTCACACAGACTGTTCTCCCTCCTGCCACCAGGAAGAAGGTACCGCAGCATCCGATCCAACACGACCAGACTCTGCAATAGCTTCTTACCCCAAGCCATCAGACTCCTCAACTCAACTCAACTTCTGAACTGATGTCTTTTCTGCTACATGCACACTCAAACACACACACACACACACACACACACACACACACACACTCTCTCTCTCTCTCTTTGCACAAGCATTTGCACTAATAACTTACTACCTCACTGGACTCTATTTATTACACACTGCACAATTTGCACACTACGGGCAATTATTTATTATCCTCTGTCTGTACTGTGTTGTGTGTTCTGTATGCACTGTGTCTATGTTGCACCATGGTCCTGGAGGAACGTTGTTTCGTTTCACTGTGTTCTCTGTATGTAGCTGAAATTACAATAAAACCCACTTGACTTGACTTGACTGAAGGACAGAGACGGGATAGAGCTGAGACTAACAGGAGTGTTACTGACGAGGCAGAGACTTGTAAGGCAGGGACTAGCGGGTAGGACAATGAGAAGACTCTGGGCGGAGTCTGACGAGGCAGAGACTAACAGGGAGGATACTGTCAGGGTAAAGACTGGACAGGTGCGGATTGATGAGGTGGAGACTGACAAGCGAAGACTAACAAGTTGGACGCTGATGAGGCAGAGACTCGCGAGTCAAAGACTAAAACTTGGTGATTAATGAGGTAGAGACTGACGAGCCAAAGACTGATGAGGCAGAGATAATGGGGCAGAGACTGACAGGGTGTATATTGGCAAATCAGAGACCTGCCAGTCAGGGATTAACAAGTTGGAGACTGATGAGGCAGAGACTCATGAGTCACAGACTAACAAGGGGGAGACTGATAAGGCAGAGACTCGTGAGTCACAGACTAACAAGGTGGAGACTGATAAGGCAGAGACTCGTGAGTCAGAGACTAACAAGGTGGAGACTGATGAGGAAGAGACTCGTGAGTCACAGACTAACAAGGTGGAGACTGATGAGGAAGAGATTCGTGAGTCACAGACTAACAAGGTGGAGACTGATGAGGAAGAGACTCGTGAGTCACAGACTAACAAGGTGGAGACTGATGAGGAAGAGACTCGTGAGTCAGAGACTAACAAGGTGGAGACTGATGAGGAAGAGACTCGTGAGTCACAGACTAACAAGGTGGAGACTGATGAGGAAGAGACTCGTGAGTCACAGACTAACAAGGTGGAGACTGATGAGGAAGAGA